>NC_138216.1:6463446-6553446 GCF_964194415.1 Vipera berus
TTAAAAAAAAGAGAGAGAGAGAGACAAAGATAAGACTTCAGTCATGCTGTTACAGCTCCCACCTTAACCTTTTAGACCCCTTCTGCCCACAGAGGGACCTAGTAGATGTTTAAGAACTAAACAAGGTGACAAAAGTGGGCTCAAAACCAAGGAGATCATTTCTTTTAAGTGCTTCTTTCGGAAAGAGTTAATTATAAGATTTTGAACAGATGGTATGGAACACCTGTGTACATTCTGCAAATACCTTGGAAAAAGCAATATGGTTGCACAAAGGGCTGCTGGGAGGCTGATTATACCAAACATACACAACATTCTGTTAGTATAGTTGGGAATTTTAGTCCCCTAAATAGCAGTGCAAATACCAGTTTGCAAGAATATCTTCCTTAATGTCAGAATGAAATGGCATTCAAGAGGACAAAGACTTACAGGTGCTCCTCTTCTTATGGCCATTCATTTAGCAACTATTTGAAGTTATAATGGCATTGAAAAAAGTGACTTACAACTAGTCCTTGTGTTTAAAAGAGCCGTGGCAGCACAGCATTGCAGGCTGAGTCTGCCTACTGCCTGGAGTTCGATCCTGACTGGCTCAAGGTTGACTCACCCTTCCATCCTTCCGAGGTCGGTAAAACGAAGATCCAGATTGTTGGGGGACAAGATGCTGACTCTGTAAACCACTTAGAGAGGGCTGTAAAGCACTGTGAAGCAGTATATAAGTCTAAGTGCTATTGCCCTTCCTTCCTTCCTTCCTTCCTTCCTTCCTTCCTTCCTTCCTTCCTTCCTTCCTTCCTTCCTTCCTTCCTTCCTTCCTTCCTTCCTTCCGATCCTGACTGGCTCAAGGTTGACTCAGCATTTCCATCCTTCCGAGGTCAGTAAAATGACCCAGACTGTTGGAGGCAAAGTGCTCACTCTGTAAACCTCCTTAGAGAGGGCTGTAAAGCACTGTGAAGCGGTATATAAGTCTAAGTGCTATTGCTATCTGCCTGCCTGCCTGCCTGCCTGCATTCTGGTTAGAATGCAGTATTGCAGGCTGACTCTGCCGACTGCCAGCAGTTCGATCCTGACCGGCTCAAGGTTGACTCAGCCTTCCATCTTTCCGAGGATGGTAAAACGAGGACCCAGATTGTTGGGGGACAAGATGCTGACTGTGTAAACCGCTTAGAGAGGGCTGTAAAGCACCGTGAAGCGGTATATAAGTCTAAGTGCGATTGCTATTGCTATTATGATTATCACGGTATTCCCACACTCTTGTGAGCTAAATTTGGATGCTTGGCGACTAGCAGGTGTTTATGACGGTTGTGGCGTCATTCCGGGGTCATGTAATCACCATTTGTGACCTTCCTCGTCAGCTTCCAAGAAGCAAAGTTGGGGGGGGGGGCAGCCTTAACAACCTCATGATTCTCTTAACAGCTCCAACCATTTGCTTAACAGCCATGGCAAAAATGTCATTTATCTATACTAACCAGCTTACTCTACTACCGGTAGATTATGCTACTATGATTTAATCAGTACAAAAATATCACACACTAAAATAAAAATTGGCATTCTTTGATTAGCAGAAAACACTATCTTTTCCCCAAGGAGAAATCTTGCTCATTTCCTCTGGCTGAATACTGTGTTATTGTCATCTTTTATAAATTCTTCTTTGATTTAATTATTGACACAATCTTTACCTGTTTTTGTTCTAGCCGGTCTTATTTATTTATTATTCATTATCACTATGAGCATTTGTCCTGGTAACTGCTGTAACTTTTGGGAAATAATGGCTTGCTTTAATTGATTTATATTTACTCTGGATGGTTTAACCATTAATGGATGTTTTAATGGATGGTTTCCTAAACTGCTGAGAGGCAGAATTGCTTCGGCAACATACAAGTAGAATACGGGCAATTCTTTAAGTGATCCTAGCTACTATCCCCACGAGAAGAATGAGGAGGAAGCTCAGTTATAGCCAGTGCTTTTTTTGTAAAAGAAAAAGGTGCCGGAACTCACACATGTCATACAACCCGCCTTGCCTACGCTACAAGGTTCCATCCAAAAAAGGTGCCGGAACTCCGTTCTGAGCGTTGTATGAGAAAAAAAAAGCCCTGGTTATAGCTATTTCATGACTCTGTACAAGAACTTCCTCATCGCCTTCTCCCTCTTCTCTTTCTCGTTGGTTGTAAGTCAAGGACTGCCTGTACTGGCATCTAAATGTGGTCCATGAATTTTCTTTTATGAGGTCTTTGAACTCTGGGCTTCCTGATCCAATCCAGTAGTCTAGAACATAGAATAATAGGATTGGAAGAACATAGAATAATAGGATTGGAAGTCTTCTAATCTAACCCTCTGCCCGGGGTAGGAGATCCTTTCCCATTCTGGATTTTCTTTGGACTTGATGGGATGCATCCATGTGATCATGGAAAGAGTACAGAATAATAAAGCTGGAATGGATGTCAGAAGTCTTCCCATACAACCTCATCCATCCAAGCAGGAGACCCTATACCATTTCAGACAATTGGTCGTCCAATCTCTTCTTGAAAATCTACAGTGTTGGAGCATCCACAACTTCTGGAGGCGAGTCGCTCCACTGGTTGACTGTTGTCACTGTCAAGAATATCAATAGTCACTTATATTTTGAATATTTACAAATATCCCATAAATACCAAGCACAATGGCCAATTGGAGGAAAGATTAGAATTGCAGTTGACAAGGTTGGTCAAGCACTAAACTTGTTTGCACCTAGATGTTCCCTTTGACTGACATACCTGCCCATTTCCAGCGCCTTTAAGCCCCATTTCTAGAGAGAGGAATTTGCCGCCGTTAGGCCATTCTCCCGTAGCAGATAATTATGCATGGGAAACACAAAACTGTCTTCTTGTTGATATTCCAGAGGACAAAACCATGAATTAATAATCTGTTTTGCGTAATACGCCATTCTGTTGCAAGATGATATTCCAGTCATAGCACAATGCACAATCTTCTCATTTATATTTCAACTCGCTTTAATTATGCTATTTTCCATTAGAATGCCTAGGCAGTTTTGGAACATACCTGAAAATTAAATTGGATGAAACTATTCCTTTAAAAAAGGGGGGATCATGATAGCAGCGTTCCAATATCTCAGGGGCTGCCCCAAAGAAGAGGCAGTCAAGCTATTCTCCAAAGCACCTGAAAGCAGGACAAGAAGCAACGGATGGAAACTGATCAAGGAGAAAAGCAACCTAGAACTAAGGAGAAACTTCCTGACAGTTAGAACAATTAACCAGTGGAACAACCTGCCTCCAGAAGCTGTGAATGCTCCAACACTGGAGGTTTTTAAGAAGAGATTGGACAGCCATTTGTCTGAAATGACATAGGGTTTCCTGCTTGAGCAGGGGGTTGGACTAAGGTCCCTTCCAACATCATCATCATTATTATAATCATTATCATCATCGTTGTCATCATTATCATCCTGCCTCCAGAAGCTGTGAATGCTCCAGCGCTGGAAATTTTTAAGAAGAAGCTGGACAGCCATTTGTCTGAAATGGTATAGGGTTTCCTGCTTGAGCAGGGGGTTGGACTAGATGACCTCCAAGGTCCCTTCTAACTTTACAACAACAACAACAACAACAACAGCAATAATAATAGACTTGGAAGGGACCTAGGAGGTCATCTAGTCCAACCCCCTGCTCAGGCAGGAAACCCTATACCATTTCAGACAAAAGGTTGTACAATCACTTCTTGAAAACCTCCAGTGTTGGAGTATCCATAACTCTGGGAGGCAAGCCATTCCAATGATTAATTGTTCTCTGTCAGGAAATTTCTCCTTAGTTTTAGGTTGCTTCTCTCCTTGGTTAGTTTCCATCCGTTGCTTCTTGTCCTGCCTTCAGGTGCTGTAGAGAATAGGTTGACCCTGTTCTTTGTGGCAGCCCCTCAAATATTGGAATGCTGCTATCATGTCGCCCCCCTTCCTTCTCTAGAATAGAATAGAATAGAATAGAATAGAATAGAATAGAATAGAATAGAATAGAATAGAATAGAATAGAATAGAATAGAATAGAATAGAATAGAATAGAATAGAATAGAATGGAATGGAATGGAATGGAATGGAGTGGAGTGGAGTGGAGTGGAGTGGAGTGGAGTGGAGTGGAGTGGAGTGGAATGGAATGGAATGGAATAGAGTAGAGTAGAGTAGAGTAGAGTAGAGTAGAGTAGAGTAGAGTAGAATAGAATAGAATAGAATAGAATAGAATAGAAGCTGGAAGGGACCTTGGAGGTCTTCTAGTCCAGCCCCCTGCTCAAGCAGGAGAACCTATACCATCTCAGACAGGTTCTTTATATGTTTTAGCCTCCAGTCCTGTAAGGGTTTGCTTTGAAGCATCGACAAAGCTGAGAGAGAGAGAAAAAGCAACTTTCATACAACTCTGCCACTACTAGACAATGGATGTCCAACACAGTGGCTTTGTCTGCCGTATTATGTGTTGACAGTTTCTGCTTCGTCAGCTTTCAAAGAAATTACGTCCAGTTCTTCTTGTCAGCTTGATTTCTCTTAAAAACATTTAGCAATTTCTACTTTCCAAAGGTTGCCGGAAACATTCATTCATCATTCAGGCTATCTTCCGAAAGCTGCTGCAAAGCAAAACGCCCGGCCTTGATTTTAGACAGTAAATGGGATATTCCCCAGATTTACTTGACTTCCCAGCAGAGCAGATGCCCAACACAAGATATTTCCAGGGGAAAAAAAAGAATAGAAGTTTACTATTGGCATTTCTTATATTTAAAAGCAGGGCAGTTTGGGCGCACAGTTCCCGCGAGCATTTATGGACGTTTGTAGCGTTGTGCGGACACGTTTTTATTATGCATTTTATTATGGTTTTCCCCACCTGTAGTGCCTGACTTACAACAGTTCATTGTAACAGCACTGAAAAAAGCAACTCGTAACCGTTTTTCACGACTTTGGTGGCATTCTCATGGACGCACAATCAAAATTCAGATGCTTGTCAACCGACAGGACAGGACAGGACAGGACAGGACAGGACAGGATAGGATAGGATAGGATAGGATAACCTTTATTGTCATTTTTACTGTGGGCACAACGACACACATCAAAAATGAAATTTAGACAAGACAAGACAAGATAAGGTAAGACAAGATAAGACAAGGCAAGGCAAGACAGTACAGTACAGGATAGGATAAGCTTTATTGTCATTTTTACTGTGGGCATGACGACACATGTCAAAAATGAAATTTAGTTGCCCAGTCTCAAAGTGAACACATACATGACACACACCTAAACTGTTCTGTACCAGCCTGCTACCGGCCCTGCAGAAAAGGCAGGGACAACCCCTTTACAAACGGCAAGAGGCTGGAATTAAGCCTGCCAAATTTATTAACATAAAACAGCAAAACAAGACACCAACCATGAAACAGGAGCTATGAAACAGGAACTAATCAAGCGGTTGCCTTCAGCAAACCAGCCCTCCCATGTATTCCCCTTTTATACAGTTCAGGGTGTGGCTTCTCTCTGCCTCCTTCCGAGGTGCCCCATTGCCTTCCTCTGTTTACTCCTGATTGCCTCCTGCGTCGGGCATCCTTGAACAGGGCCAGCTGTGGGTCATCTTCATCCATGCTGTCAGGCTCACACAGCTGGGTCTCCGTCATGACCAGGTGGGAGGGGCCTGGCTGAGGGCTCTCATCAGCAAGCTCTTCAACACCCCCCTCCTCCTCTGAGTTGTCCGACCCAACTGCCGAACCCACAGGCTGACCCTGAATTACAACATAAACATACTATACACAACATAGGTATAGACTGACGCCCCCTACATATACACAACATATGAGTATGAAACACTGTCCATCTTGAATATATAACGGAAGGAGGAAGGCTGAGTGTGCACAAGGTTTAGACTGGTCACAAGTATAAACAAGAAGGTCGCAAGTGACTTTTTTCAGTGCCGTCGTCGTAACTCTGTATGGTCATTAAATGAAGTCTTTCAAGTCAAGGACTACCTGTATGCCCTTTTGTCTTTTTCCTCCTTTGTCCTGCAGCCCTCACCTCCAAAATGAACGTCTCGATCTGCCCAAGACAGCACAGCAATTTGTCAGGAGAAGACCAAACGGCACCCATAAGCAAATGGCGTCTCTCATTCATCTTCCCGCTCGTCTCCCTCCTTGCTCTCTCCTCCTTCCCAGCTGCCGCGCTCTGGAATACTGTCTGGGTTTTATTATTATTTTTTTCAACACTGTTATTTGGGTTTTCTCTCACTCCAATCAACCACCCACCAGGCCTGCTGTGCATCTGCGGAATTGTTAAGAATGAGAAAAGTGTGACTTGAGATGAGGATAAAAGTGGGAACCGGCTTCCTTGCCAGCCCGCCAGCCTGTCCCGTTCCTGTCTTCTCAAAAACGGAACACAAGCCCAGCAAAAAGTTCCCCCTTGCCAGAAGACACTCTTAAAATTTTAAATATTAAAGAAGTAGTCCTCAGCTTGCCATCCATAAGAAAGGCCGAGCGCCAAAGAATTGAGGCCTTTGAACTATGGTGCTGGAGAAGACTCCTGCGAGTCCCTTGGACTGCAAGGCGATCAAACCGGTCAGTCCTAGAGGAGATCAACCCTGACTGCTCTTTAGAAGGCCAGATCCTGAAGCTAAAACTCAAATACTTTGGCCACCTAATGAGAAGGAAGGACTCACTGGAGAAGAGCCTAATGCTGGGAAAGATGGAGGGCAAGAGAAGAAGAAGGGGACGACAGAGAAGGAGGTGGCTGGATGGAGTCACTGAAGCAGTTAGACATGAGCTTAAAAGGGCTCCAGAAGATGGCAGAAGACAGGAAGGCCTGGAGGAACGTTGTCCATGGGGTCGTGATGGGTCGGACTCGACTTCACAGCTAACAACAACAGCTTACCATTATTTGTTCAGCGACTGTTACAGAGTTACTGGGGAAAAAAATCACTTATGACTGATTCTCGCACTTAGACCATCGCAGCATCCGCCCCAGTCCAATGAACAAAGTTTAAGAGATAAAAATAATGTTCAGGCTCTAGAAACGGTGCAGAGAAGAGCAACAAAGGCGATCAGGGGATTGGAGGCTAAAACATACGAAGGAGGGCTGCGGGACTTGGGTTTGGCCAGTCTAAAGAAAAGAAGAGATAGGGGAGACATGATAGCAGTATTCCAATATTTGAGGGGCTGCTACAATGAAGAGGGAAGGTCAACCTCTTCTTCAAAGAACCAGAAGGCAGAAGAAGAAGCAACAGATGGAAACTAATCAAGGAGAGAAACAACCTAGAACTAAGGAGAAATTTCCTGACAGTGAGAACAATTAATTACTGGAACCACTTGCCTTCAGAAGGTGTGGGTGCTTCAGCATTGGAGGTTTTTAAGATGAGATTGGACAACCATTTATCTGAAATGGTATAGCATTTCCTGCTTGAGGAGGAGGTTGGACTAGAAGACCTCCAAGGTCCCTTCCAAGTCTGTTCTTCTGTTTTTCTGATTTTGCCCGACTAGCGAAAGTCAACTCTCTTTCAGATTCAACTCACATCTCAGTCAAAAGCAAGACAAAAATTTCACCGTGATGCAGAACATTTTCTGGAATTTGTGACCTAGCTTGTCCCCTCTCTCCTTTTTCCATGTTTGTAACGATGTCGTTTCTCCGGTCTGGCCTCCAGCAACTCATCCGGGTGTTGCTCTTGATTCAAATCTCTCGTGCTTGGACTGTATTAATTCCTTGGTGAAGTCTTGTCATCTTCCATGTGGCAATAATTGCTCAGATCCTTAATAAGCCTCCAAAAGGAGAGTAACAGAATGTCAGAATTGGAAGGGACTTTGGAGGTCATCTAGTCCAACCCCTTGCTCAGGCAGGAAACCCTACAGTACCATTTCAGACAAACGGCTGTCCAGTCTCTTCTTAAAAACTTCCAGTGTTGGGAGCATTCACTGCTTCCGGAGGCAGGTTGTTCCGCTGGTTAATTGTTCTCACTGTCAAGTAATTTCTCCTTATTTCTAGGTTGCTTCTCTCCTTGATGAGTTTCTGTCCATTTGCTTCTTGTCCTGCCTTTCTCCTAAGCAAAAACTAAAGTCATAGTTTCATTTCCCCCCACCCCACCCCAAGCACAAAGTCCAGAAGCGGTTTCCAATTTTCTCATTGATCTATGAAGTTAGTCTTTCACGCCTCAAATCACACCAACCTTAACCACGAGGAATGGAGTCCGTTGTGTCTGAATTCAGCTTCTAATCTATTTGTCCTCACACATGTGGGTTATCGTTCTTTATTCCTACACCACATATGTAATCAACAGGAGTTTGGGCAGTGGGAATCAGTGAAAATTGCTTATGCTGCCAGTGTAATTTTTTTTAATGAATTAGCCCTTTAAGCTGTTCCTTAATTAGCTGATTAATCACCTTAATTAGGAGAAAAAAAGACTGGGGCTTTTTTTGGGTACTGCTTAATTGCCATTGTTTATCTAAATGAAGTGAGGTGCACAGAAGGGGGAAAACACTTTTCTGCTCACGATTTTTGGATTTAAGGACGTTTAGTTTGGGATTTGGACATCTGGGATACTGGCGGTGGCTTAGATTAATGACGCATTTTCTTCGTTTCCAATTCTTTTTTTTTTTTAAATGTAGATGCTACCTTGTGTAAATGCAGTTCATTTTTGGAAGCTGTCAGGGTAGGGAAAATTGAAACAATTTCCCCAAGGTGAGCCTGAAACTTAGGAATTCAATTCAAATGCTGCCTATTGAAAAGTGCATCTCAATATATCCTGTTGCCAGTCCCAGTTGTGCTTTGCTAAGCGAAAACGGCCTATATTGTAAATAAACTCCTGCAAAGCTGCTGGCTTCTTGCCATTTTTTATTGTTACTCTGTTATTCTTTAATTAAAATAATTTTTTTATCTAAGGTTTAAAAACTACGCAGACATAAAAGGAAATCCTGAGGGGGACGGGGGTGGGTGGGAAAGAAATACAAAAGAATAAAAGGGGGGGGGAAGGAAAGATAGCAGAAAAAGAGAGAGTGAGAAAGCCTTTCTCCGTTTCTGATATTTTGTAAAAGTTTCACCCTTCACATTCTGAGTTTTCCAACCCGAATTTTCACCGAATTTCCTTCAAACTCCCTTGAAAGTCTCTTCGCCTCTTCCGTTATCCATTTGCCGCTGACCAGGGTCCTGAACGTTTTGAACCAGCCTTGCGATAAAACGGAACAGCGGCGTTTGATCTCCATTAACTAATTTCCCTCTGACGTATAAACTCTCCTTTGAAAAGAGGAAGGGGGTGTCTGACCTCGCCTTATTGACTGAACGCATAATAAAAGGGCATCTCTGAAAGGGCATCAATGCCAGCAAGGAGGAGGAGGAGGAGGAGGAGGAGGAGGAGGAGGAGAAGGAGAAGGTGGTAGTGGAGGAGGAGGAGAAGGAGAAGGAGAAGGAGAAGGAGGAGAAGGAGAAGAAGGAGAAGGAGAAGGAGAAGGAGAAGGAGGAGAAGGAGGAGAAGGAGAAGGAGAAGGAGAAGGAGAAGGAGAAGAAGAAGGAGAAGGAGAAGGAGAAGGAGGAGAAGGAGGAGAAGGAGAAGAAGAAGGAGAAGGAGGAGAAGGAGGAGAAGGAGAAGGAGAAGGAGAAGGAGAAGGAGAAGGAGAAGGAGAAGGAGAAGGAGAAGGAGAAGGAGAAGGAGAAGGAGGAGAAGGAGAAGAAGGAGAAGGAGAAGGAGAAGGAGAAGGAGGAGAAGGAGAAGAAGAAGGAGAAGGAGAAGGAGAAGGAGAAGGAGGAGAAGGAGGAGAAGGAGAAGGAGAAGGAGAAGAAGAAGAAGAAGAAGGAGAAGGAGAAGGAGAAGGGGAAGGAGAAGGAGAAGGAGAAGGAGGAGAAGGAGAAGAAGAAGGAGAAGGAGAAGGAGAAGGAGAAGGAGGAGAAGGAGAAGAAGAAGGAGAAGGAGAAGGAGAAGGAGGAGAAGGAGGAGAAGGAGAAGGAGAAGGAGAAGGAGAAGGAGAAGAAGAAGAAGAAGGAGAAGGAGAAGGAGAAGGGGAAGGAGAAGGAGGAGAAGGAGGAGAAGGAGAAGAAGGAGAAGGAGGAGGAGGAGGAGGAGAAGGGGAAGGGGAAGGGGGAAGGGGAAGGGGAAGGAGGAGAAAGAGAAGGAGAAAGAGAAGAAAAAGAAGAAGAAGAAGGAGAAGGAGAAGGAGAAGGAGAAGGAGAAGGAGAAGGAGAAATCCAATCTCAGATCAATGAGGTGCTCTGCTTATGAACTGGTTCTCTACTATTGCAATATAAAGGTTAATCAATATTCTTTTGTGTAGCTGGGATTTAATGATACATTTAAAAGGTGAGTGGACTGACTTTCTCAGTATGTAACATACGATTTTGTTGTTTGCCATCTGCAAAGTATACAGAAATGTATCCAGCTCCCATTTTTTTTCAGACTAAACATAGTTCTATTCAGTTTTTATTCTGGACTGTGGGGAAAAAGAGAGAGAGAAAGAGCCATGGTGTAACGTTTAAGGCATGTTTAAGGCTGGGAGACTGCGAGTTCTAGTCCTGCCTTGGGCGCAAAGCCAGCTGGGTGACTTTGGGCCAGTCAGTCTCTCTCAGCTCTGGAAAGAAGAAGGAAAAGACCAATTAGTTCCTGAAAATCTTGCCAGGAAAACGGCCAGGAATAATGATTATAATAACGAAGAGCCAGTTGGGATAGTGGTTAAGGCACTAGCTTAGAAAGTGGGAGATCGTGAGTTCTAGTCCTGCTTTAGGCAGAAAGCTGACTGGGGGATTCTGGGAGCTGAAGTCCACAGGTCTTCAAATTGCCAAAGTTGTAAACCTACCAGGTGGGCTCTATTTCCTCCCATTTTCTATTTTGTGCGTGTGTGTGTGCGCGTGTGTGCGTGTGTGCGTGCGTGTTTTTGTTACAGTCTTCCTTATGGGAATAGATTTATTGGGCCCATTAATCCGCTTACAGTCTTTAGCACAGAGAAGAGATGTCATGGGATTTTAATGGCTCATATATTTTGTGAATTACACGATCATTATATCCATTCTGGCACCGGAAAAGAAAAAAAAAACCACCCTGTTTTTCATCAAAGCCCAATATTTAAGACAGGAAACACCACACCTTCTAGTCTTATGTAAGTAAGCTCCAGTCTGTTTTTTGTTTTTGGTGTTTTTTTTAATTTATGGATAGAAATAGTCAGCAGGAAAGATTTAGCAAGTCTGTTAACTGTCTGCTTATTAAAAGGTAAAGCTTCCCCCGCACACGCGTGCTAGTCATTTCCGACTCTAAGGGCCGGTGCTCATCTCCGTTTCAAAGCCGAAGAGCCAGCGCTTGTCCGAGGACATCTCCGTGGTCATGTGGCCGGCATGACTAGACGCCAAAGGCGCACGGAACGCTGTTACCTTCCCACCGTAGTGGTCCCTATTTTTCTACTTGCATTTTTTACGTGCTTTCCAACTGCTAGGTTGGCAGAAGCTGGGACGAGTAACAGGCGCTCGCTCTGCTACACGGCACTCGGGATTCAACCCGCCAAACTGCCAACCTTCTGATCTACGAGCTTAGCGTCCTAACCCACTGAGCCACCGCGTCCCTTTGCTTTACCTTTGCTTATTAGAGCCGTGCAAAGTTTTAAAGCAGACCTGGGTGTTTTACAAGCCATGAGTCATATCTGGCCCTTTGACTGTGCCTGTCTGGCTGTGTCAGACCTTGCTAGCAGTACAACTGCATTGCTTTTATTTTGAATGTGATTTTTCTTTTTTAATTTACGTATGTGTATGCCTTCACGGTCCTATTGGTGCGGACTGTGAAGGCATACACATACGTTGTTGTTTTTTTTTAAAAAAAATCACATTCAAAATAAAACAGTCCCAATTTCTCATGTTCCCCTTGGGAAAATTAATTGCCCACCCCTGTTTTAAGGAGTACTTTGCTGCACGGAAATTTCAATCAATGTGTCATCCTCTTCAAGACCCCTGAAAAAGGCCACCCCCACCCCACCTCCAAGGCTGCTGTTAAAAAAAAAAGAAGCAACTTTTGGCAAAGCAAGATTGCCAATCAACCCTTATTGATCCTGCATTGGGTTCTTTAAAAACCAACTGTTCTGCTAAGCATGGATTTATTTCTTGAGGACTAGAAGCCGGCCTTCAATGTATCGCCACCTCAACATCCCCACAAGGTGTCAACGCTGCTAACATCGAATGTTCTTGCTTGACAAGAGATGAAGAAGTAGCTATTTCATATGTTAAACTTGTGTATTGCTTTAAGACTTGTGTATTGCTTTAGTTTAAAATTGGTGGGAGGGAAGAGTAGGTATGCACTTTGAAGGCCATTTGTCTCTCTAAAGAAGATAAGGCTTTGGCGGTTCTTCTAACGGAAGGGAAGCTGATTCTTTAAATTAATTGGAGAAGATGATGAATGACCAAATTAGAAAGGTGGAGAATTGTGTTTTAATATATTGTGCAAGGGGGGGTGGAGATTTGAGATTCCAGCTTCTTTCGAGCAAGCATTTGCCGGTGTATTAGGCTAATAAAGGACTTTTAAGGTAAACAATGCCTCAGAGTCACTTGAAAAGCCCATACAGGAAACTTGACACAAGGGTTGAATTGCCATGGCTGAGAATGTATTCTTGCATCCGAATCTCCCCGGCTTAACTTTCTGTACCATCAATATGGGGCCTTGTCTCACTTTTCTAGTCCAAAACCATGTCTCGGATTTGCATTTGCAAATCAGGCTGCCTACACATATGTACAAGCACATGCTCCTTGAAGAGGGGGGGGGGTTTCCTCCATAATCTTTAAAAATGGGAGGGGGTCCTGAGAGAAAAGAAGATGAAGAAAGATTGATGGACAGGTAGAAGGAATGGCAGAGAGAGAGAGAGAGAGAGAGAGAGAGAGAGAGAGAGAGAGAGAGAGAGAGAGAGAGAGAGAGAGAGAGAGAGAGAGAGAGAGAGAGAGAGAGAGAGAGAGAGTTACTATCAAGGAAAAAGCCAGATAATAGAAGATTGAGTCCAGGGCACAAGTGTAATTTGAGAAAGCACCTCAGGTTTGACCCCTCCCAAGCTCTTGTGAAGCTAAAGGTATGGGGGAGGGGAGAGATGGATTCAGACTTGGAAGACTTAATATTACTTGACAGTGTAACTAATATTTTTTTTTAAATTCCATTTATATCCCGCCCTTCTCCGAAGACTCAGGGCGGCTTACAAGCTTAGCAGTAGCCTTCATTCTATGTATATGCCTGCTTATTAGGGCTTTCACACACACCCCCAAGCGGCATTATTACAAAGTCAGCTTATTGCCCCCAACAATCTGGGTCCTCATTTTACCTACCTCGGAAGGATGGAAGGCTGAGTCAACCTTGAGCCTGGTGGGACTCGAACCTGCACTAATTGCAGGCAGCTGGTGTAACTTAAGGAGGCATTAGCCCACTGCTCCACCAAGGCTCTATTGACCTCCATCGCTTCGGTTTCCTAGTTTGGTTAGAAGGGCCAAGGTTTTTTTTCTCATAGAACGCTCAGAACGGAGTTCCGGCACCTTTCTTGGATGGAACCTTGTAGGGTAGGGCAAGGCTGTATGACATGTGTGAGTTCCGGCACCTTTTTCTTTTACAAAAAAAGCACTGAGAAGGGCTGACACATAAGACTCGGCCCAAGCACTTTCCTTTTCGTCGGTCCTCGTGGCCCTCAAGGTGCTTTTCAGAAGGCAACTGCACTTCCTTCTTGTTGTTGTTTTCCCTTGAAAACGTTTCCCTTCTCCTTCAGTTCTGGATGTGAAATGAAATGTTTTCAAGGAAAACAAAAAAGTAAGAAAGTCCAGTTGCCTTTTTTGAAAAGCACCTTTGGGACAACCAGGACCTGGAAGGGCTGAGAAGGTCCATATGGCCTTCACGTCCTCGTCAGGTCCAGGTAGAAGCAAATTTTTTTGCCAACCACGTGAGAAATTAATTTGAGAATCCTGTCTGGTAGGTAACCAAAGGGAACGATATCCACCAGTTTGGTTTTTCTGCAACGTCAAAGAATGCCTAAGGCAGGGGTAGGCCGCCTTGGCTCTTTTATGACTTGTGGACGTCAACTCCCAGAATCCCTGAGCCAGCCATGCTGAGGGGAAAGGGAGAGGTTTCCAAGCTGAGCCATGTTGGCTCAGGAATTCTGGGAGTTGAAGTCCACGAGTCACAAAAGAGCCAAGGTTACCTACCCCTGGCCTAGGCCGCTTTATGACTTGTGGACTTCAACTCCCAGAATCCCTGAGCCAGCCATGCTGAGGGGAAAGAGAGAGGTTTCCAAGCTGAGCCATGCTAGCTCAGGAATTCTGGGAGTTGAAGTCCATGAGTCATAAAAGAGCCAAGGTTGCCTACCCCTGGCCTAGGCCGCTTTATGACTGGTGGACTTCAACTCCCAGAATTCCTGAGCCAGCCATGCTGAGGGGAAAGGGAGAGGTTTCCAAGCTGAGCCATGCTGGCTCAGGAATTCTGGGAGTTGAAGTCCATGAGTCATAAAAGAGCCAATATTGCCTACCCCTGGTCTAAGGGGAGGAAATATGTGTGGGGCTCCATCCATACACATCTTGAATATGGTATCTCTAAGCATCGTATTATCAGCAGAGGGCAGTGGCTGGTATCTATGCCAGATCTATAGATGCTCAGCTGCTCTTTTCAAAAGTATGATACCAGAAATCAAGGAGAGGGTGCATTCTTAATCTTTCTAAATGAAATTCAAATGCTAGGCGAGATTATAAGCTTTGGTGGCGGCACAGCTCATTTAGATTAAAAAAACAACAACCACATAATTATCCCATCTATTGCAGGATTATTATTTAAAAAAAATACAATGCAAGGTAGTCCTTGACTTATGACCACAACGGAGCCCAAAATTTCTGTTGCTTAAGCAAGACAGCTGTTAGGTGAATTTTGCCTTTCTTGCCACATTTGTTAAGTGGAATCACTGCAGTTGTTAAGTTACTCACATGGTTGTTAAGGGAATCTGGCTCGTCCCCCCCCCCCATTGACTTTGCTTGTCGGAAAGTCGCAAAAGGGGATCACGTGACCACAGGACGCTGCAACCGTCATAAATATGAGTCGGTTGCCAAGCGCCCGAATTTTGATCAGGTGACCAGGAGGATGCTGCAATGGTCGTAAATGTGCAAAATCGTCCTAAGTCTCTTTTTTCAGCGCCTTTGTAACTTCGAACAGTCACTAAATGAACAGTTGTAAGTCAAGGACTACCTGTACCTAAGTAGGAAAACAACACTAGGAGTGGCACTAAACAGCCAGTTGCTCTTCCAAAATTCTGCCCATCCCAACGTTAAGATTCTTTGCCCCTTTTAACCACCATTTTTAGACGAGAACCGGAATTGAGTCATATTAAAAAAACTCAGACACAAATCCCAAATCTTGTGACAGTACACATTAACTTCCTTCTTGTTAAAGTCACCCAGGCTTCAAGGATGGCCACAAGCGAAATAAAAATGCTGAGAGCAATATTTTTTCCCCTTAAATAACCAGAAGGATATATTATTCTGGATCGCCTTTAACTAGGATTAGCTAAATCAGTGACCAGCATAAGATTACGGTATTCCTCTGCTTCTCCATCTGATTAAATCCATTTATATCATTTCTTTTTAGCCCGTCTTATGAAGGAGATCAATTTCCATTTTAATTAAAACAATGCCTCCTCTTTTATTTCGGCTCCGTCAAACAACTTGCATTGAATTTCTGAAAGCTATTAGCTTCAGGACTGAGTTTCTTTTTATTATTATTAACCCGCTTATAGAAACTGGGTTTCTCCAACCTCACATTACAATTACTGGCCTAGAATCAGAGATGTAACTTGCACCACAAGCTGGAGAGTATCTTTAAGAGACGGCGACAATCAAGAAGAAATGTCACTTAGAGTCGCTTTGAACTGCCAAATGAGCTGCAGACAAATTTGATGATGATGATGATAATAATAATAAATAATATTAATAATAATATAAAAATGTACCAATGATAATAATAATAGGCACCCTTGGGGTGCAATCGCAAAACAACTGGAGCAACATTTCAACACCACTGACATTGACAAATTCACCATCCGTGAATTGCAAAAAAGGCAGCTTGGGTCAGAATAGCTTACATCCTGCAGTGACACCTCTTACATCGCAAAACATCAACATTTGCCTATCCCAGGTCCTCACACTTATGACTGTCCCCAGGTCACATGATCAAAATTCAGGTGCTTGGTCACTGGCATATATTTATGATGGTTGCAATGTTCCAGGGTCATCCAATTACCATTGGCTACCTTGCTAGCCAGCTTCGGATTAACTATGTCGGTGAGAGCGTTCAGTTAATGACTGCGTGATTCACTTAAAAATGGCACCAATTCACTTAACGACCATGTCCAAAAGGTCATAAAATCACATCTCACCTAACAACCGTCTTGCTTAGCCACAGATATCCCAGCTGTGGTTGTAAGTCAAGAACTAGATGTCAACACTGCTAATGTTGGATGTTTTTGGTTTGACAACAGTTGAAGATGCAGCCATTGTCTTCTTATGTTTTACTCTTAGAGTTAGAGTTAGATGATGCTGGGGGGAGAAAAGTGCATGAGAGTTTAGCTAGACATAACAATACTGGACCTACTGTGAGAACCAAGGTTATTGAAATAATTGCTGATGAAGAATTGGTGGGCTGGAGAACTGGAGGGGAAGCCCGAGCTTCAAACTAATTGGGGAATGTGATTTATGACTGTTAACTGGAGGAGGGGATTGTGCTTTGATACTATGTGCTCAGGGGAGGGGAATTCAATTTTTGGCTTCGACTATGTTAGTGCCGACGCTGTGCTACTCAAATAAAGATTCTTTAAGGTAAACAATGCCTCGAAGTTCTTTGAAGGGTTTCATCTGTCGGAACCAGGACACTATCTCTATGCATCAGTTGTATCTGAATGTTCTTTTGGGACGCTGTGGACTCTAGGAAGAGGTTGGCTTTGGTCGAGCAGGCAATTCTTAAGATTCCCATTTAGTTTGTGCCTTTGAGTGCAACACAAAGCACTTTTAGAGCATTGCATCTGAGAAACATAACAAAAGAAAAAGTGAGGGGCCTTCAGACCGGAGGCGCCATCAGTAAAGGTCAGGAATACAGAACCAGCACAGGCGAACATTGGCCTACCAAGAGAGATGTTGCATAGACACAAAAGTGAATTTCCACATCTGAAAAGTTGATAATAATTGATCGTCTAGCATTAAAATTTCCACGAAGGGGGAAAAAAAATAAAGATGTTTGGAAAGGTCTCAGACAGCTGTGATCAGAGGATCTTAACGAAGTGACAGGCAGTCCTCGACTTACAACAGTTCATTTAGTGACCGTCCAAAGTTACGACAGCATTGAAAAAAGAGGACCGTTTGTCACACTTAATGACTGTTGCAGCACCCCCAGGGTCATTGGATCAAAATTCAGATGCTTGGCAAGCAAAGTCAATGGGGAAGCCAGATCCGCTCAACAACCATGCTACTCACTTAAAAACTGCAATGGTTCACTTAACCACTGTAGCGAAAAAAGGTCGTAAAGTGGGGCCAAACTCACCTAACAACTGTCTCACTTAGCTACAGCAATTTTGAGCTCAATTGCGATCGTCTGGCGAGGGCTACCTCTATTCTCCAGAACGGGATTTCTCAACCGCAAATTTGGCATGGACTTCAACTCCAAGCCCAAGTATGCTGTGGGCAGGGGACTCTGGGAGTTGAAGTCCACACACATCCACGTTGCTAAGATCGCAAGGAGGGGGATTGGGAGATGTGTTGTTGACACTCTGTAAGACCAGGGGAAGAGCTGAGTTTGGGGGGAAAAATCTTGTTTTCCCCTTGCTCCTTATGTGTGAGGTAGCCAGATGGCAACGTTATAAATTGTGCAATCAGGAAAAAAGAAAAAAAGGAAGAGAGAGAGAGAGAGAGAGAGAGAGAGAGAGAGAGAGAAAGAGAGAGAGAAAGAGAAAGAGAGAGAGAGAGAGAGAGAGAGAGAGAGAGAGAGAGAGAGAGAGAGAGATGCTGGAAGAAAGGATGCAGCCTATAAATCAGGTGAAGGAAATTTGTTATGCGTCTAAACACTATAATCTATCTTCTTATAATTGCTTCCATAGCAACACATCAACGGGTTAGCTGACCTGATTTGGGGACATTTGGTGGGAACCGAAAAGAAGATGATTGGCATTTCAGGGAAGTGACCCATGTTGGTACAAACAGAAAACAGGCTGTTCTGGTTTTGTGTGCCTAACAAGGCTTAATTTCAAATCACGTTTCTACATCTATTGTTGTCTCCCTTCTCTTCGCCCCTCGGCGGCTAGCATCTGAAAATGGAGCTAGGCACACAAAGGTGTCTCGACGTTATCTAGCCTCTTGCCTCGTCTTTTAACCATCCGGGTAAGCTGAACCCAAAGTGATGACCTTCAGACATGTTCCTGCAGGTCAAGGAGAGATGTTCAGGTTAATGGAGGAGCATTGCCAACGAAGATGTCGTTTTAGCAATGGCTGATCCGTCGATCAGTTCAACAGCTTGATGGGCGAGGTTCCTCTTGCATTTCTGCGTGGATTCTTATTTCAGTTATGATCCAAATTATGTTTTCTCCTTAGGAGGAGGACTCACATGGGTCTGAGATGCTGCGCTCCTCCTATTGAGCATAATAGCATGTTTGTTGGAAGGGGGTCTGTGATGCTGTCTGTCTGAGCTTGTTTTCTTGCAGATGTTTCATTGCCTAGCTAGGTAACATCATCAGTGCGAGAAGACGGTGGGGGTTCCTCTCTTTTTATATACTGTTGGTTCACCCTGTCGGCATTGGTGGAGTGTTTTTGGTGCTTCCTTGATTAGGCCACTGTTTACTCTTAAGCTTTCTTGTCTGTATTCTCTGGTTCCTTGCCTGGGGTACTGTTGACTTGTTGACTGTTGGTCTAATATTGATCTTGGTGTAAATATCTGCTGCTGTTGTTCTGTCGATTGCTGGTGGGGAGATGTTTGGGGCTTTTTGATTGTCTCTTTTGAATGGTATGTAGATGTTGCTTCTCTCTGTGGGCCTGTTGATGGCCAATTTGCCTGAGTGCCAGGCTTCCGGGAATTCTCTAATGAAACTATGGTTGAGTCTGCCCATCTTCCTCACCGGCAATGACAAGAGATTAGATCCAAGATTAACACTTGGCCAACAGTCAGGAAACTGCCAATTCAGATAAACAAGCTAAAGTTAACCAGACCCAATCAAGGCACCACCAGGTCCACTCCCACCAACACTGACAGGGCAGGCCACTTGTATATAAAATTAGAGTAAAACCTACTCTCTTACTAGCACTGATATTCATTACCTAGTTTGGTAATGAAAGGTCTACAAGAAAACAACCAAGCTCAGAGAGCACCAAGGACCCCACAGCTCTCCTCCTTCTCTTTCTCCTCCATCATTCTGCAAACCCCACTTCCTTACTTGCACTGATGATGTTACCTAGCTGGGTAATGAAAGATTCTGAGCCATGAGCATGTTTGTTCTTGAGAGTGTGGAGATAACCATGATGGCTTTGGAGTGAGAGGATGTATCAAGCATATAGGCCAGTAGTTCCCTATCTTCCTGGGTTCACCCAACCATATCTACTATCACCAGCCATTTGAAAGTCTTCTGCTCCATGAACCAACGCTTCCTCTTTATCGTAGATGTCCTAAATATATAGAACCACCATCCAAAATACTTGTTCATCCCTTTCAAAAGCCTAGGTAAAGGTAAAGTTTCCCCCACACATGCGTGCTAGTCGTTTCCGACTCTAGGGGCCGGTGCTCATCTCCATTTTAAAGCCGAAGAGCTGGCGCTTGTGCGAGGACATCTCCGTGGTCATGTGGCCGGCATGACTAGACGCCAAAGGCGCACGGAACGCTGTTACCTTCCCACCGGAGTGGTCCCTATTTTTCTACTTGCATTTTTACGTGCTTTCGAACTGCTAGGTTGGCAGAAGCTGGGACGCGTAACAGGCGCTCACTCTGCTACGCGGCACTCGGGATTCGACCTGCCAAACTGCCGACCATCTGATCGACAAGCTCAGCATCCTAACCCATTGAGCCTAGCTTTCCTCAAAGTCTGCTTTTCCATCCCAACAGTCTACAACAAGGCTGCCCACGTTTTGCCAATCAGAAGAAGGGAGTGTTTTGCCTCACCCCTGTCTAACCCTGATGATGTTACTTAGTTGGGTAACGAAATGTCTGCAAAGAAAACAACCCAGCATCCAGAGCACAAAGTAGCCCAGCAACCGCGCAAAAAGTTTCTTAGCCTTACAATATAATTATTTCAGTACACATGCACATGGCTTTCCCCCCCCCTCCCCTTTTGTTGTAAATCTGACAGTAATTCTGTTTCTAATGGAAACGGCAAGATTAATAGAGGCTCAGGTAAACCCAGCAGGGGAATGACATTTTCATTAGTGATTTACTGGGTGTGAAATTTCAACCAGGGTGGACTGTTCAAGAACAGCATGCTTCATGCCTTTCTCCATAAATATCTTCCTTCTTAATTAATCAGAAGGCAGAGGTTGGGTTGAACATCTGTGGATCAAAACGGTGTTAGTAATCAGAGGAAAATTCGGCAGCACTTAGTTTGGAAGAGTTTCAAAGGCCAAAAAACAGGAGGAGGGAAAGCTGGCTCACTCTGAACTCAGAGGGATCCTGGAGTGGAGGTGGCCAAGAATATCAACAGGATGCTCTCCAAGCCGCGTTAATGATAACTTGGCTTACCACTTGGGCTATATACTGAACAGAGGTTAGATTTTAATTAAGGGAGAGTGCTCAGTGATACAGAGAGCCTTCAACTGACAACATTTCTGCTGCTAAGTAAGACATTTTGTCAGGACCCACCCCAAACCACGTCTTAGGAAGACAAAAATTCTCGGAGTCAGTTCTAGTCCAAAAGGAATCTTTACTAGGGCAGGCTTGGTTGTGGGAATACAAGACAGGACTTAGTATTGTTTTACAAATTGAGATTTTATAAAGGGTACCCGGTTCAACCCTCCTTCCCTCAACCCCATTTGGTCAGCCCCCATCCTTCTACTTCGTGTCAACCTTTTCAAGTGGGGGGGGGAAAGGAACTTCGAATCTTTATGGTTATTGCCTTCTTCCTCTCCCCCTCCCTTTTGTTCCCCCCAGTTCAAAAGGTTTCCCTTGGTCTTTGAAATAACCTAAGGCAGGCTGAATCCACATAGGCTCCTCCTTCCTCGGGAGATGGCAGAATCTGTATGGGGGGGATAATGTTTTAAACATACATTTATGAATGTGATATAAATGGATTCTGACACATTTGCTAAGTGAGTTTAACCCCACTTTACGACCTTTCTTGCCACCGTTGCGAAGGGGATCGCTGCAGCTGTTAAGTTAGTAACATGGTTGTTAAGTGAATCTGGCTGGCTGGCTGAGTCATATGCATACTGTTTGCTTGTTTTGGACCTCAGGTATGTTTTTCTCCCCATACTGTATCCTCGCTAATTTTATTCTGAAAACACACTCGCTTGTTCACAAGATCTTTGCGGCAAACCCAAAGGGACTCGCCACTCGCATGAGTTGGTGAACCTGGATCGCTGTCCTGATTCGAGGATCCTTGTCTGGTGGAGACTGTTTTAACTCCAAATGTTGCGTTAGAAAAGGCTCATGTGAAGATTACGTCTTTTTTTTTAATTGAAAAGTTTTACAGTACATTTTATCTTTAACAATCCCCCCTCCCTCCACCCACCCCTACCTAACCCTCCCTATCCCTCCCTTACGTCTTGTTGAGATGAGCCATCTACCACACTTGAGGAGACTTCCTCAGTGTTTTTCAAACAAGGCTATGGCGGCCAAATAATTTCCTGATGTTCAAAGGCACCGTATTAGTCATGTATCTAGAAATCTCGAATAGAATAGAGCTGGAAGGGACCTTGGAGGTCTTCCAGTCCAACCCCCTGCTCAAGCAGGAGTGCCTATACTATTTCAGAGAAGTAGCTATCTAGTCTCTTCTTAAAAGCCTCCAGTGTTGGAGCACCCACAGAGCTGTTCCCCTGGTTGATTGTTCTCATTGTTAGAAAGTTTCTCCTTAATTCCAAGTTGCTTCTCTCCTTGATTAGTTTCCATCCATTTGTTTTTTCTTGTCCTGCCCTCTGGTGCTTTGGGAAATAAGTTGACCCCTTCTTTATTTTCCAAAGCACTAGCAGGCAGGACAAGCAACCATGGATGGAAACTAATCCAGGAGAGAAGCAACCTGGAATTAAGGAGACACTTCCAAACAGCAAGGACAATTAACCAGCGGAAGAACTTGCCTCCAGAAGTTGTGGATGCTTCATCCCTGGAGGATTTTAAAGAAAGGACTGGACAGTCACTTGTCTGAAATGGTTTAGGATCTCCTGCTTGAGCAGGGGGCTGGACTGGAAGACCTCCAAGGTCCCAGCTCCATTCCGATTCCTCTTCTTTGTGGCAGCCCCTCAAATACTGGAATACCGCTACAATCCTTTTCTCTACTAAAGGACCAGGGGTGACATGATAACAGTCTTCTAATAGTTGAGCTATTTGGGTGTCCTGATTCCAGTGAAGATCCACAAGGCAACGTTCAGGTTATCCCCCTGTGGTTTGGGTGACATGCATTGATTTTAGAATTGATTGCATTCTCCAAGTCAGTTTGAAGGAGCTGAGATGCATTACTTCCCCCCCCCCCTTTGTCATCCTGTCAAGCTGCTGTTTACAAGGCAGGATTCTCTGCAGAAGTGCTAAGAGCAGAGTGAACAATGACCTTGCTGTTGTAACCAATTATTTCCATTCTCTAAAATCCAACAGGAAAGTTTGCATTACATATGCTTATTATAAAACATTTGCAAAGAAGAGAAAGGAAGCTTGGGACTCAATAAAACAAATGAGGACCCAGATTGTTGGGGGCAATAAGCTGACTTTGTAATAATGCTGCTTGGGGTGGGGGGGCGAAAGCCCTAATAAGCAGGCATATACATAGAATGAAGGCTATTGCTAAGCACATTGATTTGTGCTTAGAGTGTAAGCCGCCCTGAGTCTTCGGAGAAGGGCGGGATATAAATGGGATTAAAATAAAATAAAAATAAAATAAATGTGTCCCACTGCATATCAGTTAACTAAATCCCAATTAGGTAGACCGTCTGAAAATTGAAGGCAACTTGCTGCAGCAACAATTCTACTACTTTTGTATAGAATCCAGTCTGGCAAGGACAGATCTGTGTGAATCAAGACATAATGAATACTATGGAATAACAATGGGCAATATGTAGCCATCTAGAGCCTACTCCAGCACTCACAAGCTCTAAGCATGACCAGTGCTGATGAATGATAGGAGCTGTTGTCTAACAGCATCTATAGCAGGGGCGTCCGACCTTGGCAAATTTAAGATCTGTGGTCTTCAACTCCCAGCCATGCTGGCTAGAGAATTCTGGGAGTTGAAGTCCACAATCCTTAAAGTTGTCAAGATTGGACATCCCTGATCTATAGAATGGGTTGGCAACCTGTGACATATGACATGTCTCCACTTCTATTTTTCCAGCTCTTGGATAGCGCACTGATCATGTTTGCTAGAAAATAGCCAGTTTTAGGGAGGTTTGTAGGGTGAGGTCAAAGGTTGCCATAGCCAATGAAGGTGAGCTTAAATCACAGGCTCCCTAATGCTAATCTTTTACCCCATGCTGGCGGGCTGGGTTGCCCCATAAACCTGGGCAGTTTGTGGGTGGCCAGCTCCAACCAACTCATGACGGTTGCTTGTGTCATTTATTTATTTATTTATTTATTTAATTAAATTTTTATACCGCCCTTCTCCCGAAGGACTCAGGGCGTATCTTAAAACTACAAAAGTACAAAAGTTACAACTGAAGACAGAAGTTGATTTATGATTTGCCAAGCAATCTCAACTGTGAACAGCTCTGAGACTTGAGTTTTGCTGATTGCTTTATCCAAGCTGCATTAGCCTAAAAATATTGCACAAGATGTTCATAGTATCAACCTGAATTTCTCAAGGGTGTACCTGCGAATGCCAAACCATTGGCTGTCAGATGCAAAGAATCAGGACCGTGCACTAAGTTGCAGTTCAGAATATTTGCTGCTCAAGCCTGTACCACAAGACTCTAGTCAACTAACAGTCAGCACTAAATTGGCACCAGATAAGGGTCAATGGAATTCAAGAGGGATTGAATTTAGACCAGTTGTGGCAACTAAGCTGATGACTTGCTTAACCCCGCCCTCCAGCTGTGCCTGCTCTTCTCCTACATCAGCATTCTTATAAAACTTGGAGATAAAAACAATTAATGTTGCTGGTGCTGTTTGGAGTGCAAGACGTTCATATCATGGTGACCAAAACACCCCATTGCCAACGACTGCTCTACATAACAGTTCTCAGAGGTTCTCAATTTTGAAATCATAGAGTGCATAAATGAAAATATCGAGAGTCCTCAGCTACAGGGCCCCCAATGCCCATGTTCAAGAAGATAGCCAGACAAGGGGAATGACACATAACATTGCTTTTCAAAGGCCAAGAACCAATTGAGTGCCTACAGCAGAGTCCACAATGTGGACATCTCCCTGGGAACAACGTTGGAAGCTGATATTCTTTTCATAGTTGAGAAGTTTCTCCCTTGAGGTTCATCCTCTTGGGAAAAGCATAGCAATGTTCCAGAGCGAAGGCTTCCACCCCATCACTTCTCTGTTGCCTGCCTCAGTTTCCCTTCATGAATGACAGGTGAAGCCATGCTTCCTCAAGAATTCACCATAATACAAATAAGCAGAATGGAACAAACTTCATCCATATCTCCACCCATGAGCTTTGGTTTGAAGATATATATATATATATATTGTTATACCAAGAAAACTTTGTAGCTTGGAAGAGTACTATATATTTATATTTATATTTATTATATTTTTATACCGCCCTTCTCCCGAAGGACTCAGGGCGGTGTACAGGGCAATAAATATAAAAACGGAATACAAAAGTTAAAAAGCAATTAAATATTATGCCCAAGTTTAAAACAGTAATTAAAAGACATATTAAAACCCCAACCCTAACCCATCAAACCAGGTCAGATTGCTCGAATAAATAAGTTTTTAGATCGCGCCGGAAGGAGCGAAGGCCGGGGGCCGTCCGGAGCTCAACCGGCAAGCGGTTCCACAGGTCTGGCGCGCCCACAGACAACGCCCTCCCCCTAGGGGCCACCAATCGACATTCTTTGATCGGAGGCACCCTGAGGAGGCCCTCTCTGTGGGAGCGCACTGGACGGAGGGAAGTTGACGCCGGCTGCAGGTGTTGCCATAGGTAATCCGGACCCATGCCATGTAGGGCTTTGTAAGTCATTACCAACACCTTGAATCTCACCCGGAGGACAACCGGCAGCCAATGCAGCTCGCAGAGCAAAGGTGTAACATGGGAGTATCGGGAGACTCCCAGCACAACTCGCGCGGCTGCATTCTGCACCAGTTGGAGCCTCCGAGTGGTCTTCAAGGGCAGCCCCATGTAGAGAGCATTACAGTAGTCTAGATGAGAGGTCACGAGCGCATGAGTGACTGTACGCAAGGCATCCCGGTCCAGATAGGGTTGCAACTGGTGCACCAGGCGAACCTGGGCGAAGGCCCCCCTAGTCACAGGTCCAATATGCTCTTCTAAAGAGAGCTGTGAGTCTAGAAGGACCCCCAAGTTGCGCGCCCTATCTACGGGGGGTAATAGCTCACCCCCCATGGCAAGAGATGGAATAATCTGAATTTCCCGGGATGCCGGCACGAACAGCCACTCAGTCTTGTCCCCCCTCCCTCCCCCCAAAACCAATTATATGGCTTTCTTTGGGTTGATTCTATGAAGATTAATGGAGGAAAGATACAATTGATCAAAAATGCAGCTAAATTCTCAATGTGTAGGCAGGTTTACATGGCTGAATGCTATCTATCAAATACCCTGGTCTTAAATATATATGACAATTTTGGCCAAACCGGCAGCGTAGTGCCAGGATTAATGAGACAGGTTCCTGGATTCAATCAGGCAACGAACACACAGAAGACAAGGTGCAGTTGAGATAATTTATAGCTAACAGGGCTGATTATATAAACCAGATGCACCAAGACGTTCTAAAAACATGGCTAAAGAAACATAAAAGGAGGAGAAGATGCCCCTTCTGTTGGCCGGGACCCCAAACAATAATGGACAGAACTCCAAACGACATCACATGATAACATCATATAGTTGCATTTTGATATCATTCCACGTGTGACGTCCTTTCCCTTCCATGGTTTGCTCTAGATCAGGGGACTTCAAACTTGGCCCTTTCATGACTTGTGGACTTCAACTCCCAGAATTCCTCAGCCAGCGTGCCTGGCTGAGGAATTCTGGGAGTTGAAGTCCACAAGTCATCAAAGGGCCACGTTTGAAGACCCCTGCTCTAGATCCAGCCTGGATTTTCCCAGCTATCCCTTTGTTTATATGAGACATCTCATACAAAGCATATTCATCCCCACCCTCTGTGACCAGTGCCAAACATGGCCACTTACAGCAAAACATAAGTGAAAGTTAGTGACCACGGAAATGAGATACAGGAGGAAAGCAGCTGGAGTGACCAGAAGAGATAAAATCAGAAATGAGAGCAAAAGAGGAAGAATTGGCACAGAACTGATTTTAAACTACACACAAAAATAACAAATGAAGTGGTTTGCTCACCTGGAGAGGATGTCGTGGGATTCCATACTGTACGAGGCATTTACAAAAAGAGGAGAAGGTCAAAGGACATGAGGCAGACCTAGAAGACGGTGGAGAGATTACATCAAAGACATGTTACAACTGCGTCAAATGGCTGAGAGCAAGAACCAGAAAAGAGGAGGAGGAGGGGGAGGGGGGAGGAGGAGGAGGAGGAGGAGGAGGAGAGGAGGAGGAGGAGGAGAAGAGGAGGAGGAGGAGGAGGAGGAGGAGGAGGAAGAAGAAGAAGAAGAAGAAGAAGAAGAAGAAGAAGAAGAAGAAGAGGAGGAGGAGGAGGAGGAGGAGGAGGTGGTAGTGGAGGAGGAGAAGGAGAAGGAGGAGAAGGAGAAAGAGAAGAAGAAGAAGAAGAAGAAGAAGAAGAAGAAGAAGAAGAAGAAGAAGAAGAAGAAGAAGAAGAAGAAGAAGAAGAAGAAGAAGAAGAAGAAGAAGAAGAAGACCCTTGGTGCTCTCTAAGCTTGTTAGAGCTCTCTAAGCTCTAACAACAACAACTCCAACACTCAAAATTTCTCAGTCCAGTAGATTTGAAACCACTTTTGATGCACTCTTTCTTCCACGGGAATTCTTTCCCAATCTCTGAGCTTGAATTGTGATATTAGACTAGACTCCAATGAAACCCATGGCATGGAGACAATAGCCAAGATGAATTAAAACAGGACTGAACAACAACAACAAAAAAGCGGAAATACTGTGTCAAAATAAACATCAGCATTCCCAAAGAAATTTGCGTTGCAAGCAAGATTTCCAAGGGCCGTATGATCTTCCATACAGCTGCAAGAATAGTGTGAATAATGAGCTGAAATGTATGTGAACATCTGCTGGCATCAGAAACCAAACCGGGGATGGTTGTTAAACCTATTCAGTGACGCCAACACAGGAAGTAGATAAGGCTCTCTTTCACACCTGCTGGCCTTCCATTTTTGCTGAAACGTGCGAGCGCTTGAGAAACAGTTTGGTGTAGTGGCTGAGTCAACAGGCTAGAAACCAGGAGAAGGTGATTGGGCCAATCACAAGGAGACTGTGAGTTCTAGTCCTGCCTTAGGCATGAGAGCTTAGATGGGTAACCTTGGGCCAGTCAGCGTCCCTCGACCCTAGGAAGCAGGCAACGGCAAACCACTTCCACAATTTTGCCAAGAACATTGCAGGGACTAGTGAGAACTATGAGTTGGGTATGTTCAATGATCCATTGATTTGTTTTCTTGGCTGTCCACCTTCTACTCAGGAGTCTTCTCCAATGAGAAAGTTCAAAGGCATCACACTTTCCCTATCCTGCTTCTTTAAAGTCCAACTTTCACTTCCAAGAAGTCTCACAGGGAATGCCATGGTTTGCATGATTCTGATATTGGAAGGCATAGATAGGGATATTGTAATTAAAGGTTAAGGTTTGTCTCCTATCCAGTCGTGTCCGACTTTAGGAGGCAACGGTCATCTCTGTTTCCTAGCTGAGGGAGCCAGCATTGTCCGAAGATGTTTCCAACATGACATCACGCCGCAGCACAAAGTCTGCGGTGAAACACAGAACGCTGCTACCTTCCCCATGAAGTGGTACCTATTTATCTACTTGCATCATCAAGCTTTAGAACTGCTAGGTGGGCAGGATATTGTTATTACACCTACTATAATCAATAGGTTCCCTGAAATCCAAGTAGAGGTATATCTTTCAAGCTACCACAACATCAAAATGATTGTTTAGGTACCATCAGACAAAAGGATGCACTTAAAACAAGGATATCATGAGACCTGACACAAGCGTGTAAGTCATAATATTTGCTTGAGGTTGTCAAAATGCATGTGTCATCCCTTGACACCCATTGTTCCCATTCAGCATGATTGGGTAGCCTCGTCTCGTTCACTTTCTGATCCAACCTTTGAAAACTATTCATACGACAGGGAGAAATAAAAATACTTAATTACAGATTCCAAGCAATATGTAGTTAACTATTACTTACTGGCTTTTAATTGGATGTTTCTTTTTTAAAAAATATTAAAGGCTAGCTGAAAACTAGCAATTACAAATCATTATGTAATAAGTTATTTTTTTTTTAAAAAAAAGAATAAATAACAGTTTGCTGTATAATAAAAGTGCAGGGACCTATTAAGTGGCTTCAATACCAGGCATGAAATCCTCTTAAAATGCTTCTCTTAGTGCTACATGCCATTTTGAGTTAGAATTCCTACTTTTTCCAACCTGATCTATCCATGTCTTGCCAAAGCATCTTGTGAGTGGATTGTCCTCAATGGAGTGTCTCATGTAAACTGTAAACTCCATAGTGAACAGAACTCCTCTTCCTGAAATGATTGGCATGGTTAGAATAGAATAGAATAGAATAGAATAGAATAGAATAGAATAGAATAGAATAGAATAGAATAGAATAGAATAGAATAGAATAGAATAGAATAGAATAGAATAGAATAGAATCTTTATATGGAAAGGGATGGAATAGAATAGAATAGAATAGAATAGAATAGAATAGAATAGAATAGAATAGAATAGAATAGAATAGAATAGAATAGAATAGAATAGAATAGAATAGAATAGAATAGAATAGAAAATAGAAAATAGAATACAGAATACAGAATACAGAATACAGAATACAGAATAGAATATAGAATAGAATAGAATAGAATAGTAGAACAGAATAGAAAATAGAATAGAATAGAATATAGAATAGAATATAGAATACAGAATAGAATAGAATTACAGAATAGAATAGAATAGAAATACAGAATAGAATAGAATAGAAATACAGAATAGAATAGAATAGAATAGAATAGAATAGAATAGAATAGAATAGAATAGAATATAAAAAATAGAATAGAATAGAATATAGAATACAGAATAGAATAGAATAGAATAGAATAGAATAGAATAGAATAGAATATAGAGAATAGAATAGAATAGAATATAGAATATAGAATATAGAATATAGAATATAGAATATAGAGAATAGAATAGAACAGAACAGAATAGAATAGAATATGGAATGGGGAAGAGAAGAGAAGAGAAGAGAAGAGAAGAGAAGAGAAGAGAAGAGAAGAGAAGAGAAGAGAAGAGAAGATCTGGGATTTTTCTCCTCAATCACTTTGAAGAGAAAGCGGCCTTAAAATTTGCAACCTGTCATCTTGCTTTGCTCCGAACCTGATCTCTAAGCTAAGCGAGGGCTGGCTCAGCCCACCTCAACTGGAGACACCTCCAGATGTTTGGAATTCAGTTCCCAGAATTCCCTCGCCTTCACAACCATTGCTGAGAAGACTGTTTATCTTGAGGAAAACTGTGCTGCACACACGCGTGCGCGCGCACACACACACACACACACAAACACACAAAGGATTAAATGTATATGCCAGCAAAAAAAACAACAACAACAAACCTCACACAAAGACATAGGCACAAACACTCCCTCTCACTCACACACACAAAGAATAGCATATCAGAGCTGTACATGATACAAGATATAGCTGGAAAATACATGACTGATGGTTTCTAAGCAACTGAGGCTGTCCTTCCTTTTTTTTTTTTTGCTGGAACTAGAGAAATAACAGACTTTTGTGCATAACGAGATAAGAATTCACATTGTCTTGCTGTAGAGATGCGGCTTTTGTATTCCCAGGCTGGTGTCCAAATACTCTTCCAGCCATCCTCAAGGATGGAGGCGGACCCAAGAGATATTGAAGAGTGTGGCCTTGAATGCCAGACACCCATGTGTCCTATTCCTAAAATGCCTTTGAAAAACAAGCAAACCGGCAGCTAGCCCAAACTGAACTTATGACAAAATCCTCCTGGATAAAATTGTTTCCTTTAGGATGCAATCTTTTGGATCTTCTTCTAAGCTCCAAAGGTTTTAGGGTGTTGTAGCGTGGGCGACCACGTGGAGACAATGAGGAGACATCATAAATACGTAATGTCTTTATTGATTACATGCTGGAACTGATCTGCCCTCCCCACCCCTGGTGCCCCTTTAATAATAATAATAATAATAATAATAATAATAATAATAATAATAATAATAATAATAATAATAATAATAATAATAATAATAATAATAATAATAAGAAGAAGAAGAAGAAGAAGAAGAAGAAGAAGAAGAAGAAGGAGGAGGAGGAGGAAGGGACCTTGGAGGTCATCTGTTACTGATGCCCCCTGCAGTCAGCCAACCCGGTTGCTCCGTGTTCCCGCCGGCCAGGTGACACCCAACCCGGTGTCCTATATTTCCCACCGGACAGGTTGACCAATCAGGCCGCCTGACCGGTGCCACCTGGTGTTATGGTGGCATACACAACATAGGGAGTCCTACATTTCTGCGCCTTGTTCGAGTCCCAATTTTGTTTGGGGTGTTTTTTATTTTTAAGGAGGCGCGATGGCTCAACGGTTAAAGATGCTGGAAAGCTGATCGCCCGGGTTTGAGACCCGAGTGCCTTGTGACGGGGTGAGCCCCCGTCCCTTGGTCCAGCTCCTGCCCACCCAGCCGTTCTAAAGCATGCAAATGGCAAACATTTACGGAGATTCTCAGCCATCCAGATTATAGTTATCCCAAAGATGCTTTTTCATGAAGCAACTGGACTTTCTTGTTTTTCGCTGAATATGTTTCACTTCTCATCCAAGAACTGGATGGCGGGGAATGGAAGGATTTATACTCCTTGCAGACAGCTGGTCATTTGCCTTCTTTTAGAGAGTCCTTGAGGCCACCTGGAGGTTTGTCTGTGTCCTCAAAGTCACCTAAGTGGTGCAAATCAGTGTGGAGCCTTCTTGGAACTGCTGAACGGACTGTGTTGTAGACCTAAGAGGTCCCCAACCTTGGCAACTTTAAGACTTGTGGACTTCAACACCCAGCTTGGACTTCACCCAGCTTGGCTGGCTGAGGAATTCTGGAAGTTGAAGTCCACAAGTCTTAAAGCTACCAAGGTTGGAGACCTCTTGTTGTAGACTGGTGGTTTCTGCCTAAGATTTTCTATTATTCCTTTGGGGAAATACATTCTGCCTTTTTAATATTCCCCCAAATATTTCTTTCTCTGGATTCTTCCCACAGAAGGAAGGAAGGAAGGAAGGAAGGAAGGAAGGAAGGAAGGAAGGAAGGAAGGGAGGGAGGGAGGGAGGGAGGGAGGGAGGGAGGGAGGGAGGGAGGGAGGGAAGGAAGGAAGGAAGGAAGAAGGGAGGGAGGGAGGGAGGGAGGGAAGGAAGGAAGGAAGGAAGGAAGGAGGGAGGGAGGGAGGGAGAGAGGGAGGGAGGGAGAGAGGGAAGGAAGGAAGGAAGGAAGGAAGGAAGGAAGGAAGGAAGGAAGGAAGGAAGGAAGGAAGGAAGGAAGGAAGGAAGGAGCCCTCTTTGGTGGAAGGGGAAGAATTGAGAAAAAGAACCACTCTAGAAATGTTCACGATGGAGAGGCCATCTTCTGAAGCATCTGCTCCAAACCGATCATGCACTCAAGAAACCATCATGAGGATCTGATTTACCAGAGGCCAGCTGTTCTGCTTGGATGGACAGACTTTGTGCTTCCTGCCTTCAGTTTCCCCCCCACACTCTTTTTTCTCTCCTGTGTGACTGCCCTACAGCACTCTTGCCCCACAATCCCTTTCTCCAAGGTTTCTCATGCAGAGCCTTTGCTCGAAGAAAGAAAAGTGTCGGTTTCTTTCTCCTTAATTGACCAAAGCCGATAATGAGCTTGCTGGTTCATAGGGATTTTCAGCGCTTGCCTCTTCCCTCCCTCCCCCCTCCCTCCCCTCCCCTCCCCTCCTTCTCTCTTTCTGCTGTTTGGAGGCACTCTGGGCCATCTCTGCAAATCACTGTTATTTTGTCATTTGTGTCTAGACGAAGCTATAAGGGAGCGAGGAAGGGGAAATAGGATGATTAGATCATAGGGTGGCAATGTGATGACACTCTAAAGAGCTGAGGCATTTGGGGGAACTCAGAGGACAGAACAAGAAGATCAAGTGCCAGCCGATGCTGCTCTTTCTAATAAAACCGACAGGGGTACAAATGCAAACCAGAGTCAAACGTACATTAATGGGAGACTTTGCGAGGAAGCATGGGTAGGCTGGAGATACATTGGGGAAAGAGGTCTTCTTCTCTTTCTCCTCCTCCTCCCTCTCCCCCTTCTCCTCCTCCCCTCCCTCCCTCTTCTTCTCCTCCTCCTCCCTCCTCCTTCTCCTCCTCCTCCCTCTCCCTTCCTCCTCCTCCTCCTCCCTCTTCCCCTTCTCCCTCTCCCCCTTCTCCTCCTCCTCCCTCCCTCTCCCCTTTTCCTTCTCCTCCTCCCTCTCCCCCTTCTCCTCCTCCTCCCTCCCTCTCCCCTTTTCCTTCTCCTCCTCCCTCTCCCCCTTCTCCTCCTCCTCCCTCCCTCTCCCCTTTTCCTTCTCCTCCTCCCTCTCCCCCTTCTCCTCCTCCTCCCTCTCCCTCTTCTCCTTCTCCTCCTCCTCCCTCTCCCTTCCTCCTCCTCCCCCCTCCCTCCTCCCCTTCTCCTCCTCCTCCCTCTCCCCTCCTCCTCCTCCTCCTCCCTTCTCCTCCTCCTCCTCCTTCCTCTTCCCCTTCTCCCTCTCCCCCTTCTCCTCCTCCTCCCTCCCTCTCCCCTTTTCCTTCTCCTCCTCCCTCTCCCCCTTCTCCTCCTCCCTCTCCCCTTCTCTTTCCCTCTCCCCCTTCTCCTTCCTCTTCCCCTTCTCCTCCTCCTTCTCCTCCCTCTCCCCCTTCTCCTCCTCCCTCTCCCCTTCTCTTTCCCTCTCCCCCTTCTCCTCCCTCTCCCCCTTCTCCTTCTCCTTCTAGAAAACAGATGCAGACTGAGAGAAGGTGAGGAGGACAGCAGGGGTCTTCCTCTGTTCCAGTTCTCGAACGACCTGATTCCAATCAAGATTTTAGACTCTTGAAAAGGAAAGTTCGGGTGCAATTGCTTGCCTATGGAGCCGTGGTGGCGCAGGGGTTTATTTTTTTATTTTTATTTTTATTTTAATCCCATTTATATCCCGCCCTTTTCCGAAGACTCAGGGCGGCTTACAATCTAAGCACAAATCAATGTGCTCAGCAGTAGCCTTCATTCTATGTATATGCCTGCTTATTAGGGCTTTCACACACCCCCCAAGCGGCATTATTACAAAGTCAGCTTAATTGCCCCCAACAATCTGGGTCCTCATTTTACCTACCTGGGAAGGATGGGAGGCTGAGTCAACCTTGAGCCTGGTGGGATGCGAACCTGCACTAATTGCAGGCAGCTGGTGTTACTTAGGGAGGCATTAGCCCACTGCTCCACCAAGGCTCCTAGAATGCAGTACTGCAGGGCTGCTACTTCTGCTGACTGCCAGCTCAACCTCTCCCCAGCTCAAGGTTGACTCAGCCTCCCGCCCTTCTGGGGTCAGTAAAATGAGGACTCAGACGGTTGGGGGCAAGATGCTGACTCTGTAAACCACTTAGAAAGGGCTGTAGAAGCACTGTGAAGCGGTATAGCAGTCTACGCGCTATTGCTACCGCTGGCAGCAAGCTTCTGGAGAACTCCGTTATATCTCGCCAAATTATGGCAAACATTGTCAAAGTACGGATGACAGCAGTTAAAAACGAGCTCCTGAAAGAGGAGATGCATAATCAATGGGTGGACTCTCCGGGGAAGCGCTCTGTTAAGTAAGAACGTACACCTACTAAGTTCTGGGATGTCATACTTTACTGCCAGATGGTTTCCATCGATAAGAGAACCGGAGAGTCTTAAGGAATTGTAAAGCAACCGCTCTCCCAGATTAAGATGGTGGTCTTAGGAAGCACTTCTGATTCCACTCAAATCCCACTGGAACGGAAAGATTCACTGCAAACCTCCCAATTCCTCATTTGGAACAGTTGTGTCCAATTTGCAGAGGGTGCAAAAGCCACAGGAGATGCTCTTGTTGTTTAAAATCGAAACGTCCAAGTTTAAATCCCACAACACCGTATGTAGCAATGCTCTCTGATCCTTCACCTCCAGCTTCAAAGGAAGCTAACTCAGCCTTACTGCCTGTATCCAGCTTGAGCTCCTTTGGGATACCCATTTAAGTCTTTCAAGTCTCACCAGAAGGCTACTTGTGTAGATCTCAATAAATTTAGATGACCTGGATCTGGGCAGGATTGGGTAGGAGGGGAACTGGCTTGAAGTAAAAATGTTTGGGGATTTGTACCAGGAAATTGAAGGAGAGTTTTAAATGGCACTCAATTGTCACTCAACGTGTCAGGTGCCAGAATTCAGGACCCAGGATAGCGTTCAAAAGTACTACAAATTTATTTCATGCTACCTAGACCCGTGATGGCGAACCTATGGCACAGGTGCCACAGGTGGCACGGAGAGCCCTCTCTGTGGGCACGCGCGCCGTCACCCCAGTCCTAGGCCTTCAGCTGGGTTTTATAAAACCTTTTCGCTTTAGGCCTCCGCCGCTGTGTGCAAAAAAAGAAAAAGGTTCAATCAATCAATCAATTTCAATTTCTCACGGGAAAAAAAAAGTTCTCACAAAGTTGGAATTGATTGATTGAACTTTTTAGTTCCACCCAGTCTGCCATTACCACTGCAGCCATGCCCACCCAATGGGCCACACCCATGCAATGAGCCACACCCCACCCAATGGGCCACACCCACCCAATGGGGCGTGCCCACCCGGCACCCAACAATACATAATTGGTTTTGGGTTACAGTTTGGGCAGTCTGTCTCTAAAAGGTTCGCCATCACTGACCTAGACCAAGGGTAGGCAACCTTGGCTCTTTTATGACTTGTGGACTTCAACTCCCAGAATTCCTGAGGCAGCATGGCTCAGCTTGGAAACCTCTCCCTTTCCCCTCAGCATGGATGGCTCAGGAATTCTGGGAGTTGAAGTCCGCCAGTCATAAAAGAGCCAAGGTCGCCTACCCCTGACCTAGACACAAGGGTCTGATCAACTAACGGTCAAGGCAAATGGGCTCCAGATAAGAATCAATGGACTTCAGGGTGTGTGTGTGTGTTGAATGCAAGTCTCCTTGTGGAGGGAATAGAGAGTTCTTGAATGGGGAAGGCACCTATTCCTTAAATTCGAAATATATTTGAAAAGACTGGAGGCCCCTTCGAATAGGATTTGAAGCGCTGTCTCCCCACCCCCACTCATTCAACTTTTATCTGATTTTTTTTCCCAGACAAAAATTTCAGACAAAAATTTGCCTTTCTAGGCAGAGAATAAACGAACCTTCCTCGTCGCCGCTGACAAAAAGGAAATTGAAGAAGCAGAAGAAAAGGAACATGTTTAAAATAAATGAAAATAGCTTTGGCTGTCATAAAGAAGGAGGTGGGCTGGTGGTGGAGGGGGAAGAGAAATGCAATATCATAGCTAAGTCCTCCCAGGGACAACAATTGCCTTTTCAATTTTCTTTTTCACTCCTCGTCCTGCCCTTCCTTCCATTTGCAAGAGATGTTTTTCTGGTTCTATGCTTTTCTTGAGAAACTTTGCAAAGAAGCCGAGGTCAAGGTCTGCAAATTGGAGACTAGCCCTGTACGATGATTAAACAAACCACCACTCAAGCAGAAAGAACTATTGGTTGTCTTACAAGCTCCCTTCCGTTCCTACGGTTCTATATGACAGCCAACCCTGAGGATTTTATTTTTTTTTGACAAACATTAAAAGGTAAAGGTAAAGGTTCCCCCGCACATGCGTGCTAGTCGTTTCCGACTCTAGGGGCTCATCTCCGTTTCTAAGCCGAAGAGCCAGCGCTTGTCCGAGGACGTCTCCGTGGTCATGTGGCCGGCATGACTAGACGCCAAAGGCGCACGGAACGCTGTTACCTTCCCACCGTAGTGGTCCCTATTTTTCTACTTGCATTTTTACGTGTTTTCGAACTGCTAGGTTGGCAGAAGCTGGGACGAGTAACAGGCGCTCACTCTGTCACGCGGCACTCGGGATTCGACCCGCCAAACTGCCGACCTTCTGATCGACAAGCTCAGCGTCCTAACCCACTGAGCCACCGCGTCCCTTTTGACAAACATTACAGTATATCATATATTCGATAACGTTTCAAGGGGGAAACTTAACCAGTCAGCCTCGGAGATTTCTTTTTCTACTAGATGTCCTTTGAAGGTGGAGAGGGAGGACAATTAGAGAGCATTAATACCACTTTACAATGTCTTGGTAAGGCCACACCTGGAATACTGCCTCCAGTTTTGGTCACCACGATGTAAAAGAGATATTGAGACTCTGGAAAGAGCGCAGAGAAGAGCAACAAAGATGATTAGGGGACTGGAGGCTAAAACATATAAGGAACGGTTGCTGGAATTGGGTATGTCTACTTTAATGAAGAGAAGGACGCAGGGGGGATATGACAGCAGTCTTCCAATATCTCAGGGGCTGCCACAAAGAAAAGGGAGTCAAGCTATTCTCCAAAGCACCTGAAGGCAGGACAAGAAGCAACGGATGGAAACTAACCAAAAAGAGAAGCAACCTGGAACTAAGGAGGAATTTCCTCACAGTTAGCCGCCCTGAGTCTTCGGAGAAGGGCGGGATATAAATGGAATTAAAATAAATAAAAAATAAAATAAAATAGAACAATTAACCAGTGGAACAACCTGCCTCCAGAAGAGGTGAATGCTCCAACACTGGAAGTTTTCAAAAAGAAACTGGACGGCCATTTGTCTGAAATGGTATAGGGTTTCCTGCCTGAGCAGGGGGTTGGACTAGATGACCTCCAAGTTTCCATCCAGATGATGATGATGATGATGATGATGATGATTGATCATCACACAGTCAGCCAGATGTTCAGACTGGATTTGGAATTTTTGTCTACCTATCGAGTCCTTACCAAAGACCTGGGATAGGCAGATGTGGATGTTTGATGGAAGCAGTTCCTAGTAAGGCCACCTTTTGCAATTGACTAATAGTGAATTTGTCAATGCCAATGGTGTTCAAGTGGTGCTCCAGTTATTTTTGGATTGCACTCAAGGCACATTATTATTATTATTATTATGAAGCTTTTATTCATAAAACATGAAACTCGGTCAACTGAACACTCAAATTGACTGGCACTAATGGTTGACACGGGTTGCTGCCAGCATCCTAGGTATCAACCAGGTATCTCCTTAAAATCATCATCATCATCATCATCATCATCATCATCATCATCATCATCATCATCACACAATGCATGCTCTGAGTCTGCATAGCTTCCAAGCAGCAAGGAGAAACTGAAGCAAAGATTACATAAGGGCTTTAAAAAAAACACCGCACAATTCTCTAAAGATGGATTTCAATGCCCCTCACGGCTGCAGAAGGCATGTGGTTGGTATTCATAAAAAGTCTGGCAAAGTCAATCAATGACTCTGAAGTTCATTAGTTTGCTAGTTCAACAATCAGGCTTTCAGCTTCAGCGCTACCCTTCTGCCTCAAGGGCTGAGGGAGAACTCCAGATGTCTCCTCCTAGATTCCGGAGAACTGAAACTGCCTGGTTATGTTTCAAAGAAACCCTGAACTTTTAGGAATTCTTCTTGGATCCATTTCCTTCCTGGCTCTCCTTTGATCGTCCCGTATTCGAGCACAACTGACTTAAATAAAACAGCTATTACAAATGGCAGAAGGGAACGTTCCACCAGTCTTTCCAAAATGGGAGCCATTATCCCACTGTTTCTCGGATCTGAGGTGCTTGATCAGCAGGTTGGCCTATTGACCAGGCTTATGGCCTTCTGTAGTAGCCATTTCCAGATGGGTCTAACCGGTTAGCCCTTGGTTTATTGACTGATTTCTCATTAAAAAAAATCCCCGAGGTTCAAAGGATCATCTAAGTGATACGCAAACTCAGTGGTGGGATCCAGCTGGTTCGCACCAGTTCGGCAGAACCGGTAGCTAATTTTTGGTTGCCTAGGCCCACAACGTATATCCGGAAGCAGCATCCATGTAGAGAACCGGTTGTTCACCTATTTGAATCCCCTCAGCCTTGCTGAGGGGAAAGAGAGAGGTTTCCAAGCTGAGCCATGCTGGCTCAGGAATTCTGGGAGTTGAAGTCCACGAGTCATCAAAGAGCCAAGGCTGCCTACCCTTGGCCTAGGATATTGTAATTTGGATTTCTACACCAATCAAGTGGTTGGACATTTGTCAACTTTTCTAATTCGGTATTGGCAGCCGCGAAGAGTCAAGGCCTCAAGTTAAATTCCAGTTAAGCTGATTTATTGCTCATGCCTCTACAAGAAGCTACTGAAGTAAGGGTCGGCGCTAAATTGGTGCTAAAAGAAGAGTCAATGGAATTCAAGAGGGGAGCTGGACTGGGGTAATCCAGTAAACTGTGGGAATGTAACGACTCTAGGCTGATTACTTGCTTGACTCCACCCTCCAAACTCTGCCTGCTCTTTTACCACATCGTTCTGCTTCTAGGATTTTAATTCATCCATCTAGAATTCCAGGAAGATGAGGCGCTACAATGATGCTGCATTCTTCTCTATGGCATATCAGGATTCAACTGCTTCCTACCAGGCACTAAGAATCCATCTCTCTGAGCAGGGTTTTAATTATTGAGGGTTTCAATATTTAATCGTTTTAATATTTAATGGCTATTTCAATAGCTCTGGGTTTATCCCCGGGTTTATATTTTTACTGTGAACTCCTAAGAGACACCGAGAGTCGGCATTCTAAAAGGTTCAAGCAAATCACAAATACAGAACAGAAATTCTACAAAGAGAGGAGCTTGGTGTCTCTCCTTGCATCTTGAGGCATCCTTCTCATGTTCAGTTTGGGTTGAGATCTCAACCATGCTGTCAAGTACCAGGCAAATCAGAAGATCCAGGCAATTCCAACGAGTATGAAGATTTATTGCAAACTGATCCTCTCTAGTAGAATAGCAGAGTTGGAAGGGAGCTTGGAGGTCATCTAGTCCAACCCCCTGCTCAGACAGGAAACCCTGGCCTATACCATTTGTCCAGTCTCTTCTTAGAAACCTCCAGTGTTGGAGCATTCACCCCTTCTGGAGGCAAGTCGTCCCACTGATTAATCATTCTAACTGTCAGGAAGTTTCTCCTTAGTTCCAAGTTGCTTCTCTCCTGGATTAGTTTCCATCCGTTGCTTCTTGTCCTGCCTTCAGGGGCTTTGGAGAATAGCTTGACTCCCTCTTCTTTGTGGCAGCCCCTGAGATACTGGAACACTGAACAGAATAACAGAGTGGGAAGGGACCTTGGAGGTCTTCTAGTCCAACCTCCTGCTCAGGCAGGAAACCCTATGCCATTTCAGACAATTGGCTGCCCAGTCTCTTCTTTAAAACTTCCAGTGTTGGAGCATTCACAGCTTCTGGAGGGAAGCTGTTCCACTGATTAATTGTTCTAACTGTCAGGAAGTTTCTCCTTAGTTCTAGGTTGCTTCTGTCCTTGATTAGTTCCCATCCGTTGCTTCTTGTCCTGCCTTCAGGTGCTTTGGAGAATAGCCTTACCCCCTCTTCTTTGGGGCAGCCCCTGAGATATTGGAACACTGCTATCATGTCACCCCTAGTCCTTCTCTTCGTTAAAGTAGACATGCCCAATTTCAGCAACCGTTCCACAAGAATCTGAACTACGAATGGTCAAGGCAAATTGGCAGTAGAGAAGAGTCAATGGAATTCAAGGTGGGCTGGACTTAAATCTTAGCGCAAAGGGACTTGAGACCGATGACGTATTTGACTCCTCACCTCTAAAGATAAACCCAATTTCTTTTTGCCTTGGAAGAAATTGTCACGACAACATTTTCCTCCTCTTAAACGGAACCAGAGCTTTTCTTTTCCAAGCTTTTAAAACTCCATTTTGACACCAAACCCCACCCCCAACCACAGGTTTCTCTCTTCCTTCTTTCTTACACTTCGGCAAGCAAATCCTCACACTTTTTAAGCCGCGGATGAAAAATGTAATATTTATGCGGACATTAATTGCATAATTTGGGATTCCTATCTGTGATTTGAAAGGTGGTGTAATATGTGAAGATTTATAACCCTCCTAATGCACAGCAATCACTTCTCTTTAGTGTATATGGAGCTCATCTTTTTCCCTGACATTAATTTTTTATTCCAGATATGGATTTCAATTCACCATTTAGCGTTTTTCCCCTCCTCCTGAAATAATGGATAGAGGGGGAGAGAGAGAGAGAGAGAGAGATAAAAAGGCTTTCTATATGAGGAACTCTGACGATTTAATTTTGAATAATCGGGTGAATAGAGAATGCAGCTAGTTCTCGTCTTATGACCACAGCGGAGGCCAAAATTTCTGCTGCTAAGCGAGACAGCAGTTAAGTGAGCTTTGCACCTGTTTTACCACCTTTCTCGCCAATTCATTTGTTCAATGAATCACTGCAGTTGTTAAGTGAGACACACGGGTTGTTAAGTGGATCCGGCTTCCCCTTCCTCGTCAAAAGGTCGCAAAAGGGGACGCTGCGACCGTCACAAATAGGAGTCAGTTGCCAAGCCTCTGAATTTTGATCACGCGACCACGGGGATGCCTCAACGGCCGTAAGTGTGAAAAATGGTCGTAAGTCCCTTTTTTTCAGTGCCGTTGTAGCTTCAGGCGGTCACTAAATGAACTGTTGTAAGTTGAGGACTTACCTGTGTGGAACAAAGGTTTTCTCTCTTTTTTTTTAAAGACAGCTCTGGCTTCGTGAGATTGGGGGCCAACTCACCCGTTGTGGCTGGTCCTGTCATTTGGGACAAGTGATATGTGTTTGTGTTTGTGTGTGTGTGTGCATAGGTGCACACACACACACACACACACACTCACTCACACAGAGATGCAGCCCAAAATATGCAAATGCCCTTTTAAAAGTCTGCAGGAGCCTTGGTGGAGCAGTGGGCTAATGCCTCCTTAAGTAACACCAGCTGCCTGCCATTAGTGCAGGTTCGCGTCCCACCAGGCTCAAGGTTGACTCAGCCTTCCATCCTTCCGAGGTAGGTAAAATGAGGACCCAGATTGTTGGGGGCAATAAGCTGACTTTGTAATAATGCCGCTTGGGGGGGGGGCGAAAGCCCTAATAAGCAGGCATATACATAGAATGAAGGCTACTGCTAAGCTTGTAAGCCGCCCTGAGTCTTCGGAGAAGGGCGGGATATAAATGGAATTAAAATAAATAAATAAATAAATAAATAAATAAATAAATAAATAAATAAATAAATAAATGGGATTAATGAAGTGATCTTCTGCTCCCACTCTTTTAAAGGTCCATTTTAAAAACCTGCATCCCTTTTCATCCCCAAAGTTGCCCGTCGTCTTATCATTTCGGTGAACGTCTCCTTCCAATATTACATCACTTTTTAATGACCTATCCCCTTACCATTCTGATTAAGAGAAAAATGAGGGAAAAGGTGCGTTAAAAAAACAAAAAAAAAAAACCCAGGCATTTTCCATCTCATTCTGTTAGGAAGGAACACTTTAAAAAAAAACACACACGGAAAAAAACCACCCTTGCTTATAGCTGTCGTGTCATTGAAAGGAAGTTGTTTTTAAAGCCCTTGTGTTATTCGCCGATGGGTGTTTATTCAGGCAGGCGTACTTGCAGGTTTTTTCTGCAAAAGGATTTAGCGAATTTTAACGTCTTAGGTCCCTGCCTTGCACATCAGGAGACTTGCAGATGTTGGGGGTGGTGGTGTCCAACACTGGAGGTTTTTTAAGAACAGATTGGACAACCATTTGTCTGAAATGGCATAGGGTCTCCTGCTCAAGCAGGGGGCTGGACTAGATGACCTCCAAGGCCCCTTCGAACTCTGTTACCGGTATCCTGTTATTCACCTCTGCCCCTGCCCAAGAGTGGAAACGGGAATCCTGGTGACTTTAAAACGGGGCACACAAGTTGAGCATGACATATTGTCCGTGGATCAATACCAAGTTGCTCATTGTTATTCCGTGCGGGATGCCTCAAGTTAATCCTTCGAGAGAGACGCCAAAGGACTTGTCAAAAGTGTTTCTCCTGCTGGGATTCTGACAGGCTTCCGATAAGAAAGAGTGACAGCTGCTTGGATATGGGAAAGGTGTCAGGCCTTGTTGTCAAGTTGAGCACAACTGTTTCCCCTTTGGATGGGCTTTTCGTTCCGAGGTGTCCTCTCATTGAGATGTTTTGATAGAAGGAGGCTTGTGGAAAGGATTAACGGTCCTGAGGATTGCAATCTATTCCTTCCTTCCTCTAAACCAGCTCTTCTCCTGCAAAAATTATGGGGAAAGGCAGGCTGGGTTTCTGTATTCTGTTATGGAAACCAAAATACAGGAAGATTCAAGAAATCCTTTCCAGAAGTCAACTATACCCCAGTCAATAAACTACCAACTCGGACAAACAATCAAACATTGAACAACAGCTTCTAAGTGACTGATTCTAAATCGAGGACTTCCTGGGTGGTCAAAAACTCAGAAGCAATGATGAGTTTCGGTAAGGATGGATAGAATAGCCAGAAAACCCCAAACTACATCTGGTCTGGAAAATTAACTTCTAGAAAACTGTTGGACTGTCCCGACAAGGAGAAATGGAACTTTCTGGATATTCCAGAACATTCCATTTCTCCTTCCGGGACATTCCAACCTTTTCCAGATCATCCCATTCCCAGAATGGCAGCTTTTTCTGGTCTCATTACCCAAACAATAAAATTATGAATTCCTAATAGTGACTTGAGAGGGACACGGTGGCTCAGTGGGTTAGGACGCTGAGCTTGTCGATCAGAAGGTCGGCAGTTTGGCGGGTCGAATCCCGAGTGCCGCGTAACAGAGTGAGCGCCTGTTACTCGTCCCAGCTTCTGCCAACCTAGCAGTTCGAAAGCACGTAAAAATGCAAGTAGAAAAATAGGGACCACTACGGTGGGAAGGTAACAGCGTTCCGTGCGCCTTTGGCGTCTAGTCATGCCGGCCACATGACCACGGAGACGTCCTCGGACAAGCGCTGGCTCTTCGGCTTGGAAACGGAGATTTCCTAGAGTCGGAAATGACTAGCACGCATGTGCGGGGGAACCTTTACCTTTTAATAGTGACTTGACCATGCAAGTACAATTATCCACATTCGTAATAATCGTAATAGGAATAATCCATATTCTTCAGAATAGTTTATTTTTCCTGACAAAATGTCCAAGCTTCCTCTTTGATCTCTGGGCATGGTATCTGAGAATGATGGGCCCTGTTATCCACATACATCCATGCTGAAAAGAGTTGATGTCAACCATCTAGGTAGTTGCACACCACATCCATTCTCTGCCTACCATCACTCCAGCAGGGAATGATGGGAGTTGTGATCCCACGTAGCCATTTATTGTTAGAATACTTCTGTAGGTTTTTTGAACCTACACCTCCACCTTTCATCCTTTCCACCTAAGCTTCTTCTTACTAATTAGCTACAAAACATTTCCAACGCGCTACACCCAGATCGATCGGCTGAAAACCATGGGAGAAACTGTCAATAGCATGATATATAGGCTAATTTAGAGCCAACCCCTTGGAAAGTTATTTCCAGAATCACTTGAAATTCAGGAAGAGCCCTCCGTGTTGTGTTGTGAGAGATGGGAGGGATGTTATTATTGTTACTATTTTTTTAAAAAAAAAGAAGGATGTCACTAATATCTGTCTAGAGGTTGCTGTGGGAATGACCTAAAGGCCAATCCTACAAGATTTTAGCAAATGGTACATTATGTTATTTCAGGAGTGAACTTTTCATGTCTCTTTGCTTTATTTGAATATTCCACTTATGAAAATATATGGGGTGATTTCTCCAAAGGGAAACTTCCCTGACCTTTCGTTTTATTTTTTTCAGACAAGACAATGAGACCAGCTTTTTTAAAAAAAAAACACAACACCTCTCCTGTTTTGGGGCTATAATAAGAAAACTTTAACAACCCAACTCCCTAAAAAAAACACACACACAACTTGTTTCCCCTGAAAAAAAGAGCAAAAAAAAAAATCTAATGCCTCCTGAGCAGAATTTGGTAAAAACAGCAAACGTTTTTCTCTCAACAATCAGAGAGTTGCAAGGTGTGTATGTTTAGAATGCCCTCACCCCTGTCTTACAGTTTATAAAACTGTTTTTACTGTATTTTAAGGGCTTTCTTTTCGTTAGGAGGGTTGTTTAGCTTTGTCTTTTAATTGGGTGCGCTGCCCAGAGTTGCAAACGTGAAATGGCAAGAGCTACATAAAGTCGATATAAATAAATAAATAAATAACTCCACCACCGCCAATACCACCACCACCACTAAAGGATGGACTAGGGACGCGGTGGCTCAGTGGGTTAGGACGCTGAGCTTGTCGATCAGAAGGTCGGCAGTTTGGCAGGTCGAATCCCGAGTGCCGCGTAACAGAGTGAGCGACTGTTACTCATCCCAGCTTCTGCCAACCTAGCAGTTCGAAAGCACGTAAAAATGCAAGTAGAAAAATAGGGACCACTCCGGTAGGAAGGTAACAGCGTTCCGTGCGCCTTTGGCGTCCAGTCATGCCGGCCACATGACCACGGAGACGTCCTCGGACAAGCGCCGGCTCTTCGGCTTTGAAACGGAGATGAGCACCGGCCCCTAGAGTCGGAAACGACTAGCACGCATGTGCGGGGGAACCGTTACCTTTACCTTTACCTAGAAAACTTTAGGGAAGAAGTACACTCTCTTTTTTCTTTTCTTTTCTAAAGAGCAGATTTGAGCAGAACTATTAGCCGCAACCATTTCCAAGGTCAAGGCTGCCATCCTGCAGTCCTCCAGCCGTTACGGCGACACTCCGCAATAAGTATATTAAGAGATTAAATTGCTCATCTCTTTTTCTGCTCATCAGAGGCGATCCCTGCTGTTCTTGGCGACTGAACGAGGGCCAGAAACTGGCAGCGCCGCAAACTTTTGAAAGTAGCAGCCCAGCAGGAAAGCTGACAGTCACCTGGCGGTGTCAGGGGATAAGGTGCCATCAAGGCCCCAGGAAGGCAAGCTGCCTTTTAGAAGAGGTTGAATGGGACGCTTCAGGAGCTAGTAATTCTGAGGCGTCAAGCGTTCTTAAAGGCTGAGGCAGGGGTTTGTCTTCCCCCCCACCCCTCCACCCCGGTTCAGCTGCTGCCAGAAAAAGAAAAAAAACCTGAAAGAGGACTGGCAGAACCAAACTAAGTTTTGCTGAAGTAAATAAGTTTTTTTAAAAAAAAATAATAAAAAGCAAAATAGTAAAAAGTAAAATACGGTAAGTGGATTAAACAAAGATTTAAAAAAGCAAATAAGTGGAGGCTGGGCGAAAGGGCTGCTTTATAGCAAAACCCCTTGAAAGCAACTCCTAGAATTAGGGATGCAACAGACAAAACAGTTCCAATCTGTTTAATGTAAAAACCTCCTTGAGTTGCCTCCAGTGTTATAACTTCACTAATGTAGGATTGGATGGATGGATGGATGGATGGATGGATGGATGGATAGACAGACAGACACAGACAAGATAGATAGACTAGATAGATAGATAGATAGATAGATAGATAGATAGATAGATAGATAGATAGATAGATAGATAGATAGATGGATGGATGGATGGATGGATGGATGGATGGATGGATGGATGGATAGACAGACAGACACAGACAAGATAGATAGACTAGATAGATAGATAGATAGATAGATAGATAGATAGATAGATAGATAGATAGATAGATAGATAGATAGATAGATGGATGGATGGATGGATGGATGGATGGATGGATGGATGGATGGATAGACAGACAGACACAGACAAGATAGATAGACTAGATAGATAGATAGATAGATAGATAGATAGATAGATAGATAGATAGATAGATAGATAGATAGATAGATGGATGGATGGATGGATGGATGGATGGATGGATGGATGGATGGATGGATGGATGGATGGATGGATGGATAGATAGATAGATAGATAGATAGATAGATAGATAGATAGATAGATAGATAGATAGATAGATAGATAGATAGATAGATGGATGGATGGATAGATAGATAGATAGATAGATACAGACAGACTAGATATAGATAGACACACACACACACAGACACACACAAGATAGATAGATAGATAGATAGATAGATAGATAGATAGATAGATAGATAGATAGATAGATAGAGATGGTAGATGATAGAGAAATAGATGATAAATAGATACAGAGATACTATAGATAGACAGATGCTGTAGCTAGATAAAAATAGTTACAGATAGAGATGATAGAGCTAGAAAAAGAAATAGAGATAGAGAAATAGAGATTACAGATAGAGATCTGATTTTTATTCTCTCTCTCTCTCTCTCTCTCTCTCTCTCTCTCTCTCTCTCTCTCTCTCTCTCTCTCTCTCTCTCTCTCTCTGATAGCAGTCTTCCAATATTTGAGGGGCTGTCACAGAGAAGAGGGGTGTGTGTCATCCTATTCTCCAAAGCATCTACGGGAAGGGTGAGAAGAAATTGAGGGAAGGATCTTAAAGAAAGAAGCAACCTAGAACTAAGGAGAAACTTCCGGATGGTTAGAACGATTTATCAGCAGAGCGGCTGGTCTCCAGAAGTGGGTGGCTGCCCCATCACTGCAGGTTTCAAGAAGAGCCTGGGCCACCCTTTGTCCGAAAGGGCATGGGGTCTCCTGCTTGGGTGGGGGTGGGGAGGTTGACGAGAGTACGTCTGCCATCCCTCCCAACCCTTATTATTCTGTTCTGTTATTCTGTTCTTCTTTCTACTTTCACGTGTCTCCATCCCGTCGAGCTCAAAGTAAGTCCGGAATGGCAAAGGCCTTGCTGAGATGGTGCGACTCTATTTTAAAGGATCACGAATATCAAAACTGAGGGTCCGACACTAAAATCTGTAACTCCATCAGTTTTAAGAAGATAAAGCTACTTCAAACAACAACAACAACAACAACAAACCCTCTTGTTCTTTATTTGTTATGTCCCTGAAAAAAAATAATAATTGCTTATAATAATAATAATAATAAAGTTGGAAGGGACCTTGGAGGTCATCTAGTCCAACCCCCTGCTCAGGCAGGAAACCCTATACCATTTCAGGCAAATGGCTGCCCAGTCTCTTCTTAAAAACTTCCAGTGTTGGAGCATTCACCACTTCTGGAGGCAGGTGGTTCCACTGGTTAATTGTTCTGATTGTCAGGAAATTCCTCCTTAGTTCCAGGTTGCTTCTCTCCTTGATTTGTTTCCATCCATTGCTTCTTGTCCTGCCTTCAGGCACTTTGGAGAATAGCTTGACTCCCTCTTCTTTGGGGCAGCCCCTGAGATATTGGAACACTGAACAGAATAGCACAGTTGGAAGGGACCTTGGAGGTCATCTAGTCCAACCCCCTGCTGAGGCAGGAAACCCTATACCATTTCAGGCAAATGGCTGCCCAGTCTCTTCTTAAAAACTTCCAGTGTTGGAGCATTCACCGCTTCTGGAGGCAGGTTGTTCCACTGGTTAATTGTTCTCACTGTCAGGAAGTTTCTCCTTAGTTCCAGGTTGCTTCTCTCCTTGACTAGTTTCCATCCGTTGCTTCTTGTCCTGCTTTCAGGTGCTTTGGAGAATAGCTTGACTGCCTCCTCTTTGTGGTAGCCCCTGATAGCTTTAAGGGGTTGTTTTATTCCTACTTCAGTGTTTGTCTTCAAGGATTTAAGCCTCGTTTCCCAATGATTTCATTAAGGATCGGATTTTCTTGGTAAAGTGCCTGGACAGAGCAACACAGGGAAAAATGCAAAATAGCAAAGAGATAAATAACTCTCCTGGCTCTCTTCCAGCAATTCTGTTGGAGAGTGACTCTCTTTAAGGAGTTGTCTATCTCCTTCTCCGCCCCCACCCCCCAGTTACCGGGGCCCGGCCACCTTGCCATTCCTCACTTCAGGAGGTTGCTAAAAGAACTCATTTGTCTCCACTCGGAGAAATTTAATCTCTGACCTTTATTTATGACTCTCCCAATTCCCCAAACAATCAAGGCAGGAAAGGGAAAGAGCTCTATCGACAACCCGTTTGATTTCCATCTGTCATGCCTCCCTTCCATGTTGGCATGTGGACGTGTCCAGGATGGAGTTGCAAGGTCAAGTTGATTGGCAAGGCCTCTGGGTGGGAAGGTGGGAGAAGCTCCCGTCCTTTTGGTCTTCTTCAAGAGGCGGTCTTGAGATGGTCTTGCCAAATAGCAGAGGGAAGACACATAGGTATACATATATAAAAATCACCTCAATCTCTCTAAATAAAAGGTGCAGGCAGTCCTCTCTTTATGACCACCGTTGAGCCCCAAAGGATGTGATTCTTTTTATTATTATTATTTTAATTCCATTTATATCCCGCCCTTCTCCGAAGACTCAGGGCGGCTTACAAGCTTAGCAGTAGCCTTCATTCTATGTATATGCCTGCTTATTAGGGCTTTTACACACACCCCCAAGCGGCATTATTACAAAGTCAGCTTAATTGCCCCCAACAATCTGGGTCCTCATTTTACCTACCTGGGAAGGATGGAAGGCTGAGTCAACCTTGAGCCTGGTGGGACTCGAACCTGCACTAATGGCAGGCAGCTGGTGTTACTTAAGGAGGCATTAGCCCACTGCTCCACCAAGGCTCTTATGGTACCGTCGTGATCGTGTCTTCTTCTCTCCAAAAATGTAGCACAAAGCCTGGTCCTCTGCCAATTCTGAATGCAAAAATGTCCTTCCATTGAATAGCTCAAATCCCTTGTCTAGGGGATTCGTCACAATTTTGATTTGATTGATTTTGTATCCTGCCTGTAATTTTTACAAATAACTCAAGCCAGCAAACATATCCAACATACCTTCCTTCTCCTTCTCTTCTCCTTTTTCTTCCCCTTTCTGAGTTCCCCAAAGCTCTGAGGTTTTCAGGCACCATTTATGGTCGAACCACAATTCATAACATCGGAAAAACCATCATTCATAGCAGCCGTGCTTGATCGTCTCAAATTTATGCTTGGCGACAGCCCTCATTTCAAAAGAAGACAGGAGACATAGCGTAAGGTTTTCTGAAACCTAACCAGGATCGATGCTAACCATGTTTAGCAACTTATGGGAATGCTCCTGCTATGCTTTGACCCGATTTGGTTGAATGTGTATTAATACTACAATCACTTTGTTCTTCAACTCTCCCACTCTTCCCGTTTGCAACCCCAAGTGGATTGCCTCGTTGCTTAACTGTTTCAGATTCTTTGCTTACGCATGAGTTCATTGATCATAATTAAATGCAGCAAAACATCAATAGCTCACCAGCTGAGGCAGGCCAAGCATTCACAGCTGACTGCTTCCATGCGCACTACAATAAAAATTCTTCTTCAACTTCCATTGAGAGTGAGATAGGCAGTGCAATAACTTAATAAAGAGATCCTGAGCTACTCTCCATGTTTCATTTCCCATGGCTAGTAAAATCCATGCTTTTGTTCACTGAAGGAGAAGGAGCTTACCGCCCACAGGTAAGTTCGACAACACATCAACAACAATATTGTTTCCCCATTCATCTGATTGCCACTTGTCAGCCGAGAAGCTGGATTCCCCTTTTGTACAAGAGAAGTTTGCACGTTAACCCAGAAGAAAGGAAAACAGAATTAGCGTCAGCGGTGTAATCTACTTTACTTTTAATATGAACTTGAATGTGGAAGGCTGAGTTAACTGTGAGCCGGTCGGGATCAAACTGCTGGCAGTGGGCAGAGTTAGCCTGCAATACTGCATTCTAACCACTGGGCCACCAGGACTCTTAAGAGCTTAGAAACTCTTCTGAATTTCCCAGCAGCTCCTAAAACAGTGGAAGGACATCCTATTTTCCTCACGACGACCCTATAAGGGGAGTTGGTCTGAGAGTGATTGATCCAAAAGTGATCCAACTGGCTTTTCACAGCTAAGGCGGGACTAGAATTTGCAGTCTCCTGGTGATTGGTCCCAAGTCACCCACTGGCTTTCATGCCTAAAGCTGGGCTAGAACTCACCAGTCTCCTGGTTTCTAGCCTGGTATCAAACTGGCTCTTCTTAAAAGAACTAACGACAACAACAACACAACAGAATTCTACTCTGCCTACCCTAATTTAACCTAGCTGAGCTCATACATTGCAGTCCTCATTTTTTAAGCCACCCTTCACGTCTCAAACCCGTGTCAAACCCACAAAACGCAGAGTGCTTAACTTAATCCTTGAACAGCTCTTGAGAGGCCCATAAAGTGCTCTTTACCAGCCCTGTTAGCAATGCCAAGGAGAAACCCTCCGTAATGTCCTCCTGAAAATTTCCACCCCTGATTTACAGCTCTTACGATGGTAAAAGAGGAGGCCTACAATTTATTAATAATGATTTAATCAAGCTTGGACAGGACAGCCTTTGAGGAACGCAAGAAGGACTTGGATTACATGCGAATTTAGAACTAGGGTTTCTCCTGTGAACAGCTTCCGTGGCACATTTAATCCGATGCTTTTATGACACGGGATTACAGTTTAAAGAGTGACAGTGGAACCACTTAATTAATTCCCGTTAATTTTATTAAGAGACTTCGCGCATGAGTCAGCCTCCCAGGAGGGCAAGGATCCTTCTGATGTTCATTCACCAAAGCCAGACCAGACCTTCCTGATAATTAATAGCAGTGTTATCAGCCTGGCAGATATTGATTTGCATATCTCCCTTGGACCTTGTTAGAAATTTTCATATACTCTCTTGCCTTTCAGAACAAGTGCAAAGTCTGGAGGGGGGGGAGGAAAAAGCAGGTTACCACGGTGACTGAAGATTTTTGGCTGACCCTTGGTGAGGGCTCTTTTCCTCCATCCCAGCATCATTAGCCAGTGTAACACAAAGTAGGGTGTCTCCTAGCAGCCAAAATCTTGCCAGTTACCCCGGCGTTGAAGTTTTTGAGCCTAGGTACAGGAGTTGTCCAGTATTGTTCATCTAACTGGTTCTGATTCAGTGTGTCAGGAGATTTGCTTTGGAAATATATTCACAAGATATTTTTTTTTTTGCTGCAGTTCTCGCTTACTTTGAGGGGACGGAGGAAGGAGAAGAGAGGAGAGGGAAGGGGAGGGGAGAAGAGGAGAGGGTGAATGGGAGAGGAGAGGAGGGGAAAGGAGAAAGGAGAAAGAGAAAGAGAAGATGTTCGCAAAGGGAAGCTTTAGACTGATAACTCTTGCCTTCTTTTTCGCCCACTCAAGTTCTTCTCCGGGTGTGAAGCTGTGCTGAGCTGCCTCTAATCAAAACCTTACCTACACATGTTACAAAACAACAACGATAGGGGGAAAAAAAAACCTGAAAGAGGGGAGGGGTCCAAAAAATTTTTTTTTAAAAAGGAGCAGGGACGTAGCCAGAAGCTATTCTGTCGAACATGTCTTTTGCCTGAGGCCTTTCGGCATTTCTCCTCTTGTTTTTAAAGTGGTTTTGGAATGTAACTGAATGGAAGATGCCACAACCATCTGCTGGCTTCTGTTAAAAGGGCTGAGTGGAAACTGCACTAATGAATTCTTACGTGGACCTGCCTTGACCCCGCCCCTCCCTCCCTCCCTCTAGATTGAATCAAAGAAAAAAAAAGCCTTCGTGAAGACAAAAAGACTCAATTACCCCAGGTGCATCAAGCACAGAATTAAAGCCTTCTCAGCTTTCAAGTTCGGGTTTTCTTTTTTTGTGGTGCAATTTTTGCCCCACCTTTAAAAAATAATAATAATAAAGGAAAACAAACACTGCTCTCATAAATAAACCACGTTGATAAGAAGCCCGTGCTTCTAGACTGGCGAAAACTAAGCAGCGGGTGATGTTATTACAAATAAACAACTGGATCAGAAGGTCAACGTTTTATTTATTCAGGATCTCCGAGGCTGGAATCAAAGATGAATCCTGAGGAGTTGCAATAACGGGCAGCAAGATCAGAAATAAGGCAGTGAAACAATATGTTGAGCTGGAAAACTAAGTAGCTGGCAGAGGAGGGCACCATCCTTAATTACGAATAAATATTGATGTCAACATCCATCTCGAAGATCCAAATAAAAGACCAGGTTCATTCCGTTTCCGAAATTCTTACTGTTTATTGAATACACGACATGGCAATATTGAAGCAGAACTAACTCCGAGGTTCCCAGATACCAAGTCATAGAATTAAACAATAATCTCTCCAGCCAAAACACCAGCCTCTCACGTAGTCCCTGTAAACAATTTCACTTTGTTATGGGAACCGTCTGCTTCTCCTCCACACCTGCTGCAGTGTCCTTGAAAATGTTTCAGGCTCTCACAGTCTTCAGTGGAATCATAGAAGTTTCGTTTCTCCATCTAACCACTTCTAAAGCAACACCTCTACACACACACACACACACACACACACACACACACACACACACCAACTCTAATGGCAAGTTGAAACAAAAAGGCACGTAGCTGCCAAAGTTTCATTCTTGACAATTGAGTTGTATTTCATTTTAAGCACTCACGGGAAGATGTTCATGCAAAGTGGCACTTGAACTTTGGGTGGGAGGCTGTTCCACCAGCTGGGGGACAGCCCAGAAAGACACTGCTTTTGGTACTCTACCTGTGGGGTCCTCAGTGCCCTACAATTCAACCCTAAGCCACAAATACGGTATTCCATCAGTGCCCTATTTTTCTCACCTTGCTTGTGTGGGGAACCCTCAAGCTTCTACACTGGAATGATCCTACTTGATAGGTTAGTTCCATCCGAAGGTGGGAATTCTGCAGTCATCTGGGGGCTGAACCATGAAGGACTTGAAAAGTGAGGGCCAGACCTTCAAACTGCAACCAAAACCCCCTTTTTGGGCCTGGGAAAGATTACACAGAAGCTAGGAAAGTTAGCAGGAACAAGCAGTGAAGAGATAAGAGGCATTTCTTAACTTCTTTCCTAAGTGATGGACAAGTACTCCTCGCTTACCAACGGCCTCGCTTAGCATGCTGCATGAACCCAGTTAGGTGCGCCTCTGCTCCATAAACTCCATTTCAGCAAACCACAATTTAACAAGGACCAAATGCAATCCTGTCACTCTGCATTTTATCCCCTGAAGATCGCAGCCAAATTAAACAAAAACACAAACACAACAGCGTAGGCTGTGGGCTGTATGGAAATCAAGCGCTTCCTACTTTCAAGAGCATTTGGATTCAATTTTTAATGAGACTGGCAAACAATTACTGCTGCAAATAAGAGTAAATAAAGAAGAAAGAGACTGTGACAGCCTTATAGCTCGACTCCGCAAATTAAAGAAATGCAAACAAAGGCACAATTTTAGGACCGAAGAGGGGGGGAAAAACGAGAGAATTTTTCTTCCATTTGGCATTTCCTGGGGTTGCATTGACTTAGAGCATTGGCACAACTTCCTTAATTAATTTAATTATTCAAATCTTTGCTGTTCAGCCAAAGGAGGGGGTGCCTCTCCTTTGACTGCAGAACTGCGTTCTCTTTTTGTTTTACCCCCAAATTTGGGGGTTTTGTGGGGCGGTTTCCTGGAAAGAAACAGTCTGAATATTTGGGGCTCACATTCCTTAACCCTTCTTTCACAGTAACTGTATTCACTATCAATCTCTCTGACATTCGTTTTTCTCCTCTGGCTGTTTCTCAACTTAGTGAGAGACCTAGCAACCAGTCATACGAAGCTGGGCTCACGTTCCCACCGTTGTTCAGTGCCTGGCACATTGGCAGTGGTGGGATTCAAATAGGTGAACAACTGATTCTCTGCATGGATGCCACTTCCGGAAATCCATTCCAGGCCTGGGCAACGAAAAAATTAGCCACCGGTTCTGGCGAAGCGGTGCGAACCGGCTGAATCACCACCGCTGCACGCTGGGCAAACTCATCCTGCTGGTTCAACTGCGGTTCAGTCAAGTGTGTGAACCCAGGAAAGGATGAAGCTGGGTTAGTTCTCACCTTAGTTCATTTTGTTGGGAAGCTAGGCCCTTTGGTGGGTACCAGAGAGAGTGGCAACCGTGCCAAGAAAAGAGGGAGGAGAAAGTGGGACGAGCAGGAGAAAGATGTGGCAAGGGTAAACGTTTGGGGAATTAATGACCCCACGCACTGTGTGAGTGCAGACATGAGTGACTTGTGTAGCGGATGCTTCCTCTCTGCCAGCCCAGCTTCCTGCTTTGGCTCACCACCTTTCTCCTGCCCTTGGAGAGCAATAATTCACAGTTGCCTCCACTCTCGGCTGATTGCTCAAGGAAGGATTTTGAACCAGAGCCCAGAACGGCACTTACGAAGTGTCAGGATTTATAGATATGCAAAATAGCACATATTGATGTACCTGCTAACATCATCGGGAAGCAGAGAGCCAACCAAACATTGCCCCCTCCCTCCTCTTGTAGAATTGAGTTTTCTCTTCAAAATAGCACTCTACATGTTTGGGGTGCTTATTGCAATCAGAACAGGAGGAAAGCGAGGGGCAAGAATGGGCTGGATTGCCTAGACCAGGGGTCTCCATACCTGGCAACTTTAAGACTTGAGGACTTCAACTCCCAGAATTCCTCAGCCATCCTGGCAGAAGAATTCTGGGAGTTGAAGTCCACAAGTCTTAAAGTGGCCAATTATGGAGACCCTTGGGCTGGACTTCTGCCGCCTTCCCAACCCGCTGGGTTTTCTCCTGTTTTGCCCCTTTAGACAAACATTTCAGCAGAGGGAAACGCCTCCAAGGCTCTTCGAAGCTTGAACCTGCCGTCACTTAAAAATATTTATGTTTTCTTTCATCCATGTGAACTAGAAGCATCTTCTTCCCTTTCAGCTTTCCTCCCGTCTCTACAAATCCTGTCTTCCTTCAACACTTGCCCCGAATTAGGAATCACACCTAGGGTTTGGCCAAAAAGCCACACTACAGAAGTCTTGCCTTCAACTCAGCTGCTGCTTCAATCAAAGACAAGAAGAAAGAGAATCAGATATATATAGAGAGAGTGACATTATAAAAAGGTAAAGGTTCCCCCGCACATGCGTGCTAGTAGTTTCCAACTCTAGGGGCCGGTGCTCATCTCCGTTTCAAAGCCGAAGAGCCAGCGCTTGTCCAAGGACGTCTCCGTGGTCATGTGGCCGGCATGACTAGACGCCAAAGGCGCACGGAACGCTGTTACCTTCCCACCGTAGCGGTCCCGGTTTTTCTACTTGCATTTTTACGTGCTTTCGAACTGCTAGGTTGGCAGAAGCTGGGACGAGTAACAGGCGCTCACTCTGCTACGCGGCACTCGGGATTCGACCCGCCAAACTGCCGACCTTCTGATCGACAAGCTCAGCGTCCTAACCCACTGAGCCACTGCGTCCCCTAGTGACATTATATCAAGGCTTAAATGAACCATCAAAAATTCCAATTTTGTTTCCCCTTTCTTCTTCTTTTCCCTAATGATTTATAATTTGGAGAAAAGATGAATGTCCAATGCGATGTCATTAATGAGAATGTAAAGTTACTGCTTTAAAGCTTCCCCCGGGATCTTTCCAGTGTCAAATCAATTTGTAGACGGGGGTCCACAAGGCAGAAAATATCCAACGCTTCAATCAGCTTCTTCCTGCAGTTGGCAGAAGTTTCGTTCCTTGACCTCATTTTTTTTTCCCCTCATAGCTTTGATCTTCGATGACAGGGAAAACTCATTTTGTCCTCCGGACCGCATTGATTGGAAGCAGCCTTTGGAGATAAGCGCGCTAATTATTTTGTTGGAAATTTAATTAAATCTTTTCACTTAGGGATGAGGCACCAGTCCCTTCTGTGTACGCTCCACTTTCCTTGTTTTCTATTTCTGGAAAACTCCTAAAACTTTTCTAAGGCGAGCTGTTTGCAAAGAGGAGTGATTTGGTAGTTGACGGTTTACTTGCTAGATGTATATTCTTCTTCAGCTAGAAGCTAAGTCTTCCATAGGTTTTCTGATTTTTCAACACATTGGTGGAGCAGTGGGCTAATGCCTCCTTAAGTAACACCAGCTGCCTGCAATTAGTGCAGGTTCGAGTCCCACCAGGCTCAAGGTTGACTCAGCCTTCCATCCTTCCGAGGTAGGTAAAATGAGGACCCAGATTGTTGGGGGCAATTAAGCTGACTTTGTAATAATGCCGCTTGGGGGTGTGTGTGAAAGCCCTAATAAGCAGGCATATACATAGAATGAAGGCTACTGCTAAGCTTGTAAGCCGCCCTGGGTCTTCGGAGAAGGGCGGGATATAAATGGAATTAAATTAAAATAAATAAAATAAATTTGGCAATAGTCTTCCGAAAAGAAGGACGTGGTTTTTCCATGGCACTGATAAAAGGGACTTATGAACATTTTTTCACACTAATGACCATTGCAGTATCCCTGGGGTCACATCCTTTTGTCCTGGTTCCGACAGATGAAACTCTTCAAAGAACTTCGAGGCATTGTTTACCTTAAAGAATCTTTATTTGAGTAGCATAGCGTCGACGCTAACGCAGTCGAAGGCAAAATCTGAGTTCCCCTCCCCTGAGCACATAGTATCAAAGCACAGTTCCCTCCTCCAGTTAATAGTCATAAATCACATTCCCCAATTAGTTTGAAACGCAGGCTTCCCCTGCAGCTCTCCAGCCCGCCAATTCTTATCACCTCTTATTTCAATAACCTTGGTTCTCACACTAGGTTCAGTATTGTTATGTCTAGCTAAATTCTCATGCACATTCCTCCCCCCAGCATCATCTAACTCTAACTCTAAGAGTAAAACATAAGAAGAAAATGGCTGCATCTCCAACTGTTGTCAAAGCAAAAACATCCGACGTTAGCAGCGTTGACACCTTTGTTTGCGACCTTCTGACTAGCCAGGTTAATAGGGAAGCCAGATTCCCTGAGCAACGGTGTTATTAATTTCACAACTGCAGTGATTCACTTGGCAACTGTGACAAGAATAAAATGAGGCAAAACTCACTTAACCAAGGTCTCACTTAGCAACAGAAATTTTGAGCTCAGTTGTGGTCCTCATGAAAACAGAATACATCGTTCTACTCTTTTCCCCTGGCAGGGAATTCACTCCTCAAACAGCACTTGCACTGTGCCTTGGCCATTTTCATTCAGCTAGCTATCAAAAATCCAAGATCCTAGGCCAAACTGATCCTTTGTCAGCTTAGATTCCTGTAATGTATATCTTTCATAACAACTCTCTTCCTTGTCTGCCACCCTCCATATCATTCTTCGAAAGACATGAAGGAAAGACATGATAATTCTTCAGCTGAATTCCTTGCACGGCGAGATTCCTCCGCTATAAGTCAACTTCACATTTTGAAAGTTGTTGTCTCCATTCAGCCCTTGGGGAACGATCCATAACTCTTATCAAAACTGCCGAAAACTGCTAGATGTCAGTCGGCTTAGTTTGAGAAAAAGATTTCTCTTTCTCCCTGCTTTCTTGCCAAGGATTCAAAAAGACCTACCAGGAACTCTTGGAGGCACAAACGTCTCCAATTATTGTTTATCTATTACTGAAAATGCGCCGTTCAGTTACAAGCATTCACTTGGAAAAAGAACACAAGAGGGAACCCCAGAAATTGCAACCTGAGACATTATTTTGGCCTTCCTAATAAGGGTTGTAAAAATATGCCTGTTATTAAGAAGCTTCCATTTCGCTTTATCTGTGAATCAGCAGGGGGGAGAAAAAAAACACAACTCTTGCCATGCAAGCTTGGGGCAAAATTCATGTAGAACTTATTGAAATGTTGCACCGATGGCTTAATTGCGATTAAGAACAGATCAAAATAAGCAAATGCGACAGAGAGAAATGCAGCAGAATATGAATGAGATCTAACTTCATTATTCTGATTATTATTAATTTTATTTACAGCCAGTTTTGTGTCACTCGTTTCTGCTTTCTAGAACTCCTTTGATCCAGAACTGCCATCAATAAGATGCACTACTTTTTTGAACCTGGGAATAAAATGAAAACTGCAGTTCAAGTCCTAAAACAGATTTGCCTTAAAAAAAAAAGTCGGATAACTGATCCCAGTGCTTTTTTTGTAAAAGAAAAAGGTGCCGGAACTCACACATGTCATACAACCTGCCTTGGCTACCCTACAAGGTTCCATCCAAAAAAGGTGCCGGAACTCCGTTCTGAGCGTTCTATGAGAAAAAAAGCCCTGACTGATCCACTGATCTTTCTTGTTTAAAGCAGAACTACAACTCACAGTCTCCTAGTGATTGGGCCAAGATGGTTTAAGCTTTCATGCCTAAGATGGGACTAGAATTCACACTGGGCCAAAGTCACCAAGATGGCTTTCATGTCTAAGGCTAGACTAAAACTCTCAGACTCCAGATTTTAGGTCAGCACTTTTAACTACTACACCAAACTGGCAACACTAAATAATATGCAATTTTACTTTCAAGACCACCTCAAAAGGATTTCTATAGGGACAGGGCTGAAGATGGATGAATACTGGCATCACCATTTGGAAATGGTTACGCAACAAGGAGTGTGCAAGATGAATTCTTCTCAGATCTTTTGAAGGCTGTCTTTATGGCTTTTAAGTTCAAAAGTCCCTGTTGAATCAAAATAGGCAGGATAAATGATGCTTCCAAGGTCTCATCCAGAATTCAGTTCTGTCAGAATTTCTAGCCTTGAGGCAGGAAACCAGTCTGATCTGGGATTTCCAATCAATTCCATTCAGAAAAATTAGGCTTGAGCAAAGGGGTGACATGTCTAGTTCAATGAAGAGAAGGACGAGGGTTGATGTGATAGCAGTGTTCCAATATCTCAGGGGCTGCCCCAAAGAAGAGAGAGTCAAGCTATTCTCCAAAGTGCCGAAGGCAGGACAAGAAGCAACGGATGGAAACTAATCAAGGAGAGAAGCAACCTAGAACTAAGGAGAAACTTCCTGACAGTTAGAACAATTAACCAGTGGAACAACCTGCCTCCAGAAGCGGTGAATGCTCCAACACTGGAAGTTTTTAAGAAGAGACTGGACAGCCATTTGTCTGAAATGGTATAGGGTTTCCTGCCTGAGCAGGGGGTTGGACTAGATGACCTCCAAGGTCCCTTCCAACTTTTATTATTATTATTATTATTATTATTATTATTATTATTATTATTATTATTATTATTATTATTACCATCATCATCATCATCATCATCATTATTCATCTTTTGAGTCTCCAAATCAGAGCCAAATCAATTTGTTGGCGTCCATGTCAATTTTATGCGTTAGTTCAGAAGTCGGCGACTGATGGATCAAACTGCCTTTGAATAACATTCCCAAAGCGATTATTCATACAGGCATAAGAAAGGAATAGCTACAGATAGTCCCTGACCTACGACGCTAATTGAGCCCCAAATTTCTGTTGCTAAAATGAGACATTTTTAAAGTGAATTTTGCCCCATTTTACGACTTGGTTAAGCGAATCACTGCAGTTATTAAGTTAGTAACATGGTTGTTAAGTGAATCTGGCTTCCCCATGGACTTTATTTGTTGCAAAAGGGGATCACGTGACTCCAGGATGCTGTAACCATTATAAATATGAGTCAGTTGCCAAGCATCTGAATTTTGATCTCATGATCCTGGGGATGCCGCAACAATCATAGGTGAGAAAAACAGTCATAAGTCACATTTTCCGGTACCGTTGTAACTTTGAACAGTCACTAAATGAATGGTTATAAGTTGAGAACTACCTGTAATGAGATTTAGATCTTAGCAACGGTGGCATTAACCAAAATAAAGTCTGGTTATTGCAAAGAATCTTAAATGTTGGGTGTACGAAGCAGGTTTTGTTTAGGAAACTCGCTGAAAATTCTAACTACCCAACTTTTAACCATCTTGTGCAGGAGAAACAGGCTGTTAAAATTTACATACATGCCCATCAGCATCCTTACGCTTATTTACATATAAATAGCCCTGACCAGCCAGAAGCTAGCCACCCAACAACGGTTAACTTAATTTATCACCCTTTGGCAAGTGAACAGTCATTGGTTTCCTAGCACTTTAACCTTGGCAAACCCTTGGGGAAATAAAAATTAGATTGAGAGAAAATTACTGGTGGTGGAGAACATATAAAAGTGACAGTAGCATATATAAACCTCAGGCAGTAAAGGAATAATGTGTCATATTATTGTAGCTTGTCGTCCCGGGTTCAGAATTACTTCTGTGATATACACTAATGACATCTTTCTCTCTGTAATTCCCCACCCCCTACTCGGCAATCTGCCCTAGAGAATCTAATTCCTTAAGGAGGTCTTAAAAATATGTGCTGGGGGGGGGGGGAAAAGGGTGATCTCCTCATCCTGGGCGTAGTAGACTCGGTGCCCAACCAGTTTTAAGCATTATGGGAATTTTAGACCTTAGAAGGATCTTCTAGTCCAACCCCCTGCTCAGGCAGGAAACCCTATACCATTTCAGACAAATGGTTGTCCAGTCTCTTCTTAAAAATCTCCAGCGTTGGCACATTCACAACTTCTGGAGGCAGGCTGTTCCACTGATTAATTGTTCTCACTGTCAGGAAATTTCTCCTTAGTTCTAGGTTGCTTCTCTCCTTGGTTAGTTTCCATCCACTGCTTCTTGTCCTGCCTTCGGGCGCTTTGGAGAATAGCTTGACTGCCTCTTCTTTGGGGCAGCCCCTGAGATAGTGGAAGGCTGCTATTTTGTCCCTCCTCTTATGTCCTTCTCTTCATTAAACTAGACACACCCAATTCCAGCAACCGTTCTTTGTATGTTTTGGCTTCCAGTCCCTTAGCCATCTTTGCTGCTCTCCTCTGCACTTTTTTCCTTCTGACCTCATATCTTGATTAGAGACAGGCGGTCTTGCTCGCTTGATTTCTTAGCAAACTCACAATAATGCAGGCTATTGCCTTCCCTTGTTCCCATTGGCTGTTTGCATACATGTTTGCCCCATGTTTAAATGAACCAAGACTGAGTTGATTGCAGCTTTATTTCCTGGGACACGTTGAACTGTTGACTGACTAGGTAGGATAAGTTGTTTCGACATGCTGAGCTAAAACGAGCGGGTTGCGCATCCGTAGCTAATAGTAAGCAAAGAATAAATAAATAAACAAATAAATATAAGAAAGCTAATTGTGACGATTAACTGTTGTGGTGAAGCTTTGCAGAGCGTACTTAAGAGCCAATAAAATCCTCTAATAAATGCGGCGTTAATTAAGTTAGCCAAATAAGCCCATGACGTCCACTTAGAGACAGTAACCTGATTTTATGACTGGATGAGCTACTTTAACTTGGATGAGTCTGGGAAGATTATGGATAAAGCTTGCTTTTTTGTTTTTGTTTTGTCAAGAATTGCCTGGCCAATGAAAGGAAATGCTCCTCGTCTCATTAGGACGAAGCCTCAAGTTACTGGACCTCAGTACAAGAAACTTTATGTGGAAATGTTTCAACCAGTTCCTTCATTTTTGCAGTTGTGGTGGCGCAGTGGTTAGAATGCAGTACTGCAGGCTACTTCTGCTGCCTGCCGGCTGCCTGCAGTTTGATCCTCACGGGCTCAAGGCTGACTCAGCCTTCCATCCTTCTGAGTTCGGTAAAATGAGGACCCAGATTGTTGGGGGCACAGCTATAAAAACATTTAACAGACTAACAGAGTTGGAAGAGACCATGGGGGGGGGGGTCTTCTATTCCCACCCCCTACTCAAACAGGAGATCCTATATGCCATTTCAAACAAATGACTGTTCAATCCTGACCGGCTCAAGGTTGACTCAGCCTTTCATCCTTCCAAGGTCGGTAAAATGAGGACCCAGACTGTCGAGGGCCATAGGCTGACTCTGTAAACCGCTTTTGCACAAATGTACATAGTCCAGGATTAGGGTGGTCCTGGTTAGATCTTGGCTAAGAGACTGCAGGAAAATTTCACAACAATAAGGAGAGATTCAAAGGTTAAAATATAATAATAAAAAGTCTGGAAAATAAGCGGGTGGCAAACCACTACCGTATTTGGGGAATATTTCCCTTGAGCAAAGCATTCGAGAAGTGCCTTTTTCGGTCACCCTTTCTCAATCTTTGCTGCTGCGCAGATAGTCCTCAACTTACAACAATTCGTTTAGTGACCATTTGAAGTAACAGCAGCGCTGGGAAAAAGTGACTTATGACCGTTTTTCACAGTTACGACCGTTGCAGCGTCCGTGTGGTCACGTGATCAAAATTTAGACCCTTGGCAACTGATTCATACTTATGACGGTCGCAGCATCCCAGGGTGTGTGTGTGTCACGTGATCCCCTTTTGCAACCTTCTGACAAGCAAAGTCAATGGGGGGGAAGCCAGATTCGCTTAACAACCGTATTAATGACTCAACAAGTGCGGCGATTCACTTAACAAACGCAGCAAGAAAGGTCGTAAAATGGAGCAAGCCTCACTTAACAAACTGTCTCAGTCAGCAGCACAAATGTTGTGCTCAACTGTGGCCGTACGTCGAGGACTACCTTCATTTCCATTTGAAAGACCGCCGTGTTTCGTGTGCTCCTCTGCCTCGGACGCCTCCTGAACAGATGGAATATAGAGACAGTTTATGAAAAAAAGAGATCATTAATGGGACCCAATCAAGTCCAAGGTTGATTAATTTGACTGGAGGATTCAGAGACTCTATTAAAAATCATCCAAAGGGACCAGCAAACCCCATTGGAAATAACTGCCTCTTGTTATTTTTCTCTGATGATCTGGAATTCGGAAATAAAAGGCTGCAAGCCTAGACAGGATCTTGTGATGCAGAAGGATTAAGTCGAGTTTTACAGCTGCTTTCAACAACAAGATGCAGCGATTGAGCACTTGGGGCTGTGTCTGTGTAACTGGGGAATAAAACGGCTTATTATTTAATTCTTTCACTCTTTGTGTGTGTGTGTGTGTGTGTGTGTGTGTGTGTGTCTATTGCCTCCTCACCACCACATTTATGGAGCTGAAAAGGCAGTCAGAAGTTCATCATTTTCCAGATTTCGCATCGTTACCTTTTTATTCAGAGCTCAATGAGGCTCTTCTAATGAACGCGGGTCTTCTAATGAACGCGGGTGATCAGCTGCCCCAAAATCAGATGCCAAACCTCTGGTCCCTTGGCATTTTCCCTGGTGTAAAAGAGGAAGAATCGTGTGGGAATGAACCTGGGGCAAATTTAGACATCAGCTATCCTCCTAATTCAGGGGTGTCAAACTCAATTTCACGGAGGGCCGCATCAGCATTGCGGTTGCCCTCAGGGGGGCCGGGTGGGTATGGCCAGGGTGGGCGTGGCCTACTGGGTGGGTGTGGCCAGGGTGGGCGTGGCCTACTGGGTGGGCATGGCTAGGGTGCGTGTGGCCTATTGGGTGGGCGTGGCCAGCTCTACATCGTTGGCATCAAGGGTGCCTATGGGGGCCTGGGCAGGAGTGGGACAGATCTGAGGGTCTCTGGCAGGAGGAGGGTCTCTGGGCCAGGGCCAAGGCAGTGGGGGCCGTTCCCTCACTGTTTCCAGGATGGCTTCGCGGGCCACATGAAACCACTTCCCGGGCCAGATCCGGCCCCCGGGCCTTGTGTTTGACATGTCTGTCCTAATTGGAATGGAGAGTCCAAAACTCTTCACTGAATTTGAAACATCTTGGGCAAATAATCAGTTTAGATGCTGGAAAGGTTTTGTGTGTGTGTGTGTGTGTGTGTGTGTGTTTTCCCCCTGACAATTTGCTCAGGAAAAAATGGAAATTGACGGACAGTGAGAGAGTAAAACTTCTCTTTGCAGAAAGGGGGGGGGTAAAATAGTGGAACAGAAAAGAGGGTGCAAAAAAGGACAGGGGTCTCCAACAAGCTCAAGATGGTGGCCTTGAGGTGTCACAAAAATAACCTGACTGTTCAAAGTTACAGCGGCACTGAAATGGGGAACCTACCACTTGTCCTCGCACGTACAACCGTCGCAGCATCGTCTCAGAGAGCCATTTGATCAAAATCCGGGCCCTTGACAACCGGCACGTGTTGACAAGGGTTTGCAGTGTCTCAGAGTTCAGCGAGTGTCATTTTTATTTTTATTTTTATTTTAATTCCATTTATATCCCGCCCTTCTCCGAAGACTCAGGGCGGCTTACAAGCTTAGCAGTAGCCTTCATTCTATGTATATGCCTGCTTGTTAGGGCTTTCACACACACCCCAAGCGGCATTATTACAAAGTCAGCTTAATTGCCCCCAACAATCTGGGTCCTCATTTTACCTACCTCGGAAGGATGGAAGGCTGAGTCAACCTTGAGCCTGGTGGGACTCGAACCTGCACTAATTGCAGGCGGCTGGTGTTACTTAAGGAGGCATTAGCCCACTGCTCCACCAAGGTTTGACCTTCCCGGGTCAGTTTCCGACTCGCAAAAGTCAATGGGGAATTGCTTAACAACTGCATGGTTCGCTGAACAACCGTGGCAAAAAAAAAAAAGGTTTTAAAATCAGGCGTGACTCACTTAATAATCTATTTTATGGCCGTAAGTCGAGAACCGCCTCTCTCTCTCTCACACACACACACACACGTTAAGTGGGAAGGAGCGTTTATCCTCCTTCACCCTCTCTGTCTTTTGCTCAGTCCCTGGTCAAGCCAGGAAGATTTCTAGACCTCTTTTAGGAAGTTGAGCCCTTTGCTTCATGTAGTTTTTGCTTTCTTCAGTTAAACTCCCATGCATCTCTTCCCCCCCCCACACACACACACCTTTTCTACAGAGGCCTCAATTAAAACATTTACCACAGGAAACCATCTTGACTGGAGTGCGGATCCCATCATATCTGTTGCCTTTCCAAGAGTCTAGGTCAGGGGTGTCAAACTCAATTTCATGGAGGGCCGCATCAGCATTGCAGTTGCCCTCAGGGGGCCAGGTGGGCGTGGCCAGGGTGGGCGTGGCCTACTGGGTGGGCGTGGCTAGAGTGCGTATGGCCTGCTGGGTGGGCGTGGCCAGCTCTACATCGTTCGCATCAAGGGTGCCTATGGGGGCCTGGGCAGGAGTGGGACAGATCTGGGGGTCTCTGGCAGAAGGAGGGTCTCTGGGCCAGGGCCAAGGCAGTGGGGGCCGTTCCCTCACTGTTTCCAGGATGGCTTCGCGGGCCGCATGAAACCACTTCGTGGGCCGGATCTGGCCCCCGGGCCTTGTGTTTGACATGTCTGGTCTAGATATCTAAAGAAGCATTTTGATAGTTATTAATCAAGGCGGCTCAACTCACCTATAACCATGATCGCATTTAACAGCTCTTGCAAGAGAGAGGTCCCCTGATTCATCACCGGGGGTGAGTGGGGGGGGGAAACACCACACATTGTGAAGTTTACAAACGGAATGGTATGGACTTGCACAAAATGCCTCCTCAAAGGGCGGACCAATCCTAAAAGCAACAGTTTTGTAATGGTATGTGAAAATGACCTTGGGAGAGGAGAGGAAGAAATGTTGTTAAGGGAAGGGAAAGGAAAAGGAGGGGAGGAGAGAAAGAAGAGAGAGGAGAGGAGAGGAGGGAACAGAGGAGAGGAGAGGAGAGGAGAGGAGAGGAGAAGAGAAGAGAAGAGAAGAGAAGAGAAGAGAAGAGAAGAGAAGAGAAGAGAAGAGAAGAGAAGAGAAGAGAAGAGACCAGGACAGGACAGGACAGGACAGGACAGGACAGGACAAGAGAAGAGACCAAGGAACCCCCAGTGGCTTAATGGTCAGGAGAAGAGACTTAGGAAGGACCCACCCTAAATTGATCAGGCTTTAAAAAGGGACAGTGAGAAATTTATACTTTCAGACTTTCAAGATTCTGTTAATGTGCCCTTAAAATACTTAGCTCATCTGGCTGTGTTTCCTGTCTTGTCTACCCAGGAGGGCTGATAAACCACCATCTCATTTCAACCTGGACTGCAATGCAGACTAGCCTCCTCATGGTGGATCCTAGGCATCGCGACTTTGATCACGGCTAAATAATCCACATATGCTGGCTACTGGAGCCGACAAGGATCTCCCAGTGAGAAGCCGCAGCACGGATACTGAAAATTCTGTTACGCCACACGCAAAGTAAACAAATAGCGCCTTACATTTTTCAAGCTTCTGATTCTGGAAGCCTGGAAACCTCTCCTTCCAGAATCCAACCCCTTACGGGATGGAATGCTTTGTTCAAATAAAAAAGTGAAACTTTTCATTTCGTCCTGGGCTTCCTTGATGAGATAACCCTACAGGACTGAAGTGCAGTCGAACTGGCCCAGAGGAAGGGGGAGAAATAAAGCTTCCCCTTCGAGGGCCCATGAAGGAGTCCTTGAAAACGGAAAGCGCTGAACGAGAGAGATGACCATTTGAAGGACAAGGGGAAACTTCAAATCTTTCTCTCCCTCTCTCTCCCTCCCTCTCCCTCTTCCAACTGGTTGTACGGTTCGAAGATGCGAAAGAGCCTTACAAGATGCATATTTAAAGAACAAGCAAGAAATAAGTCACGGGAGTTTCAGTGGGTGCTTTTTTTCTTTCTTTCTTTTTTTTTTTGGAATTTAATTATCTTCCAAGTAATTATCTCTGGAGGAAGATAACTTGGCCCTCTCGTTATGTTACAACAGCCTTGTTTGCCCCCTCAGAGAAGAGACAAAGCCGGGTGGAATCTTAATGTAAAGGAGCTTGTTTGGCGAGCTGGGAAGAATGTTAAAAATGCTCGCAATTATAAAGGGCAGCTTGCTGGGTGGGGAGGAGAAAAAAAAAGGCTTTTTTTTTCCTCTTTGCTAAGCAGACCCACCTTTTAGACTTACGTAAATTGAAGGGATTTAACCAAACTTTCTTCCCAGGAAATGTGTTTAGGACTGCAAGTTTCTGATCCAGAGTACAGTACTTGCAACTGACTAGATTATCACATTCTACTAGGCTACAGATTAATTGGGGGGGGGGAAACTAACTAGGAATAAGATTCAGTTTTGAACCGTTTGAGAGCAAACCCCACTCGCTTCCAGCACTGATGATGGTTACCTAGTCAGGGAATGAAACATTTGCAAGAAAACCACCAAGCTCGGAGAGCACCAGGGATTCCACAGTCTTCTGCTTCCTCTTCCTCTTCCTTCTCCTCCTGCTCCTCCCTCCTTCTCCGCTACACAAGCCCCGCTCCCTTCTAGCACTGATGATGTTACCTAGTCAGGGAATGAAACGTCTGCAAGAAAACCACGAAGCTCAGAGAGCAACAAGGACCCCTCATGTCAACCCTGAGCTACAAATATTCTCCTTTATCGGTAAACATACAGCCAATGTTCCTGGCTATTGCTTCGCCTCTGGACCACCTCGCAAGGCTGGCAGATATGCACTTCATCTGCCATGGTGGGCTAGAAGAGAAGAATAGTGACCCAGAGGCCTTTGCTGTGAAGTGACTGCAGTTTCCTTTGGTGGCACAAAACACTCCCAGGGGATCCCGTTCCCTTCCTTCCTAACCTCGGTGCCCCTGAGATTTAATGGATGTCCGTGGTGCTGTTCCCTGCCAAAGGTTAACGCACACACCAGTGAAAATAAATTATACACAAAAGCAGGTACAGGGGGGTGCCATGGAGTGGCGCCTAAGCATAACTTACCTTCACAACGACAAACAAAGAACAAAACAGTGTGGCGACTTTAGTATCGCTCCCCACTTTCTGTAAGAGATATGCTAATGCACTGTTTATTTACTCGTTAGTTCCTCCTTTTAAAATATATATACAGCCATCCATTTTCCTGCCACCCATGTGTGCGGCAAGGCCCAGGCTCTCATTTGCAATTATTAAATCACTCCCTTGGCGAAAGAACAATGGGGAGGCTAATATGGTCTCTTGCAAAAGGTGGGGTTGTAAATAGCAAGCAGGCATCACCTACTTAGGGACGCGGTGGCTCAGTGGGTTAGGACGCTGAGCTTGTCGATCAGAAGGTCGGCAGTTTGGCGGGTCGAATCCCGAGTGCCGCGTAACAGAGTGAGCGCCTGTTACTCGTCCCAGCTTCTGCCAACCTAGCAGTTTGAAAGCACGTAAAAATGCAAGTAGAAAAATAGGGACCACTGCGGTGGGAAGGTAACAGCGTTCTGTGCACCTCTGGCGTCTAGTCATGCTGGCCACATGACCACGGAGACGTCCTCGGACAAGCGCCAGCTCTTCGGCTTTGAAACGGAGATGAGCACCGGCACCTAGAGTTGGAAACGACTAGCACGCATGTACGGGGGAACCTTTACCTTTACTTTATCACCTACTTAAGAAGGAGGGGTGGTTTGGGCAATACCTAAACACGCAATAGAAAATATAAATGTGGGATTTAAACATGATGAGATTACATATAAGGAAATTTTAAGTTTAGAAAGGAATGTATGGCAAATAAAGCCATATAATATGTTAAAAGAAGAAAAGATTGTACAAACCTGGTTTCAGTATGGGCAATTACAGGCAAGATGGAAAGAGGATCAGAAAGTTGGTTTTTCGATGACTGATGAAAATTTGGTAAAACAAATTAGAGATCAAGGTCAAACACATATTAAAAGGATATATAATGCATTGATAGAAATTGACTCAGAAACGGAACTTGTTAAAGATTGCATGATAAAGTGGGCCCAAAATTTTCAAGAAGTTATAACAATGGATACTTGGGAAAAGATCTGGGTTAGAAATGTGAAATTTACACAGGCCCAAAATTTAAGAGAGAATTTTTATAAAATGTTTTATAGGTGGCATCTAGACCCTAAAAAATTAGCAAGTATGTATCCGAACTGCCAGCCTAAATGTTGGAGGTGTGGTTGTGAGGATGCAACGTATTTTCATATATGGTGGACTTGTAAAAAGGTTAAAGCTTTTTGGATTAAAATTTGGTGGAATATGCAAAAGATATTTAAGAAAAGGATAAAGTTTTCTCCGCAATTGTTTTTATTGGGTATTATTACAGATACTACTGTTATAGATACAAAGTTGATGTTGAATTTAATTACGGCAGCGAGATTTTTAGTAGCACAATATTGGAAGAAGGAAGAACTGCCGACTATAGAAGAGTGGACTTTGAAAGTTTCTAACTTGGCGGAAATGGCAAAGATTTCAGCATATTTGAAAGATCAATCGCAACAGAGATACATTGTGGAATGGAGAAGATGGATTGAATATATTCAGAATAAATATGGGACTAAAAAGTATCATTTAGCATTTGAATAAGTAGCGGATTTTTATGACGTATAATTAGTTAGTAGTTATTTTATTAATATTTTGACTATGGAGAGTTAAAGTGTGATAGAATTTAATGTTTTATTATTGTTGTTAGCATATTTTAGATTATGCTTGTTTGTATTATTATACCCTGTATTCAGCTCTGGGAAGTCGGGGAGGGGGGAGGGGAGGGTTGGGGGGTTGGGGAGAGGGGAGGGGGAGGAGGGGGCTTTTTGTATTCAAAAATGTATTGTAAAAATTTTCAATAAAAAAAAAAGAAGGAGGGGTGGGCTCCTGGTCCCAAATATCAAAGAAATTCATTCCAGGTTTTACCAGGAATAGACACGTGGGATTGAAGGACTTGGTTCTCTTGAAGTTCCGCTATTCTTCCTTCTTGATGTCCTTTGCACTACAGGTTGTCCTTGACTTAGGAACGTAAGGCTAAATGGCAACTTTGGTTTAGGTGTTGAAAGGATGCAACAAAAGTTCCTAACGTGGCAGCAGGAGAGCTAGTCCAGCTAAACTGGGGGAGTCCTCTTTGCCTACTTTGAGGGGCAAATGTTTGTCCATTCTGGTTGATCTCATGAACACATACTAATACAGGTCAGGTGGCTGTTGTTTTTTTGATCCAAAGGCTGTTTCCTTTTTTTTTTCCTTTGGGATAGTCAGCCTTTTTAAGGAGAAGTGATAGCGTCAACCTCACATCTGTCAAAGAACGTACATTTTTCCTTTTCAGAGATCAACGAGTAAAAAATAAAAAATAAAAATCGATGCTATATTTCCTTGGTAGCAAGTGGCTGGTGCTTAGATGAGTGATTTCCCATCGTCCTTTCCCAGTTCCCACCCTGAGGAAGAGGAGAAATGCTCCAATGATTTGTCCCCCGTTACAGCCAAAAGCGTTGGTCAAAACCAGAACGACAGCTCATTAATTAGCAGATCAGGTTTTGCTTACCGCACACTCGGAAGGTGGGGGAAGATGTCAAATTTCTCAGACGCTGTGTGTCATCAGAGGCAGACAACGGAAGAAGGTCCTGCATGGAGAAAAAAAATAAAAAGGTAGGTCTAAAAAACCCTCAACTACTCTGTGTTTCCTTCTTCCTGGAGTTCCAGCTCCTCGCTACATTCCATCATAACCAATCACTGCGTTCCATTATATAGAAAAGAGGTCAATTCAAGTAAAGTGTGTTGTGTGACCACAGCTGTGCAAATTGTAAGAGCCGTGGTGGCATGGTGGCTAGAATGCAGTATTGCAGGCTCACTCTGCTCACTGCCAGGAGTTCGATCCTGACAGGCTCAGGGTCAACACAGCCTTCCAGCTTTACCAGGTTGATAAAATGAGGACTCAGTTCATTGGGGACAATATGCTGATTCTGTATACAGCTTAGAGCAGTGATGGCGAACCTTTTAGAGACCGAGTGCCCAAACTGCAACCCAAAACCCACTTACGTATCATCGGGTACCGGGTGGGCGTGGCCCATCAGGTGGGCGTGGCCCATCGGGTGGGCATGGCCTATTGGGTGGACGTGACTGCGGTGGTAATGGCAGACTGGGCGGGACTAAACAGTTCAATCAATCAATCCCAACTTTGCGAGATCTTTTTTTTTCCCGTGAGAAGTTGAAATTGATTGATTGAACCTTTTTTTTTTGCACACAGCGGCAGAGGCCTAAAGCAAAAAGGTTTTATAAAACCTAGCTGATGGCCTAGGACTGGGGCGACGGCCCGCGTGCCCACAGAGAGGGCTCTGCATGCCACCTGTGGCACACGTGCCATAGGTTCGCCACCACGGGCTTAGAGAGTGTAAGTCCTATTGCTGTTGTTAATTGGGCATTGCTTCAAAGGAGGCCTTGCATCAATGAAGCCTCACCTGAAGGATTTCAACAAAGAGAAATGGACCCTTTATTAGCTCTTTGCTCGAGAAAAGGGGGCTACTTTGCACGGTCCCAGAGTTGATCTGCTTAAAACAAGGTAGCTGGTTGAAGTGGAGCAGGCCAGGTGAATTCCACCCCATGCCAAGTATAAACCTATAATCTCGGCTAGTCAAGCCATGTTTCCCTGGATATAATATTTTAGGTGTTCTAATTAGCTTGCTAAATTCGTTGTCGCTTGCTGCTTCCACAAAAGACCTCAAAGAGCCTCTGAGGACATCTTTTATGCCAACCGTTGTGACACATTAAAGAGCCACTAATTTACTTTACCACTGGGTTTGTTCTTAGAGGATGAGCGGTGTCAGAAATTAATCACCCCATGCAAATGTTGGAACTGCCTGCAGAAGCAAGGAGGACACCGGTCCTAGAAGGAGAGATAAATTAATGAAAGACAGCCCTAAAGCTGGAACTTAGGGATGTCTCAATCTCAGGTGTCCAGCAGTACTGTAGCCACTGTAGGAGGTGGCCTAGGCTGAGCCCGAAGGAGGGGGTCAAATGTGTCATTAGTCTTGAGTCCCTTTGCACCCACAGGAGATCTAAGTCCACCCCATCATGAATTCCATTGGATTCTTCTCTACCATCAATTTGCGTTGGCCTTTAGCAGTTCAGATTCTTGGAGAAGGCTTAAGCTTGCAATAAACTTTTACATTCACTTGAATTGCCTGGATTTCTGAATTTCTTGGGCTTGATGTGGCTTAATGTAGGTCTACCAGCTTCTTCCCAGGTCCCCACTGGAAGGAGAACCCATGAGACAGGGTGAAGCATTTGTCCAAAGATGCCAAGGATTGTTGAAGTCACACAAACAGTCCTGCATCTCTCAAGACCATCTGTTCATGTCAGATGCTCCCCTGCTCAATCCTGGGGGGAAATTCAAATTCGAGCAGACTTATGAGGTGGCTTGACTTGGCTGCGATGAGCTATACAGGTTCTCCAAAATCCTTCATGCTCTTTGAAAGCAGGGCTATTAAGTCAATGAGGTAACTGGTAATTTTGATTATAATTCCTCTTCACGGCCAAACAGTGATGCACCAATGAGACAGGCATGGGGGACATACCTGCACGTGAGATGGACTATCAGGTGAGAAAGCACATCATAACTTGGAGAAAGTCTGCAGGTTCAAGGCCAAGTTCCATCACGGTGTCCCTCGAGAAAGAGGAAGCAAAAGGATTTAACAACTGGATCCCATGAACTGGTTGGATAACAGCTCTGCCTCCAAGCCTCCTTAGATCATACCAACTATCTGAAAGGCTGGAATCCAACTTCACACAGACAAATTTTCCAGCACTTTTATTGTCCACCAAGGACAGGGTTCATCACTCTCCATTTCAATCTCCATTCCTCGTCTAAAAGACTTTCCAAGTCTTTATGTAACCCCCTTCCTAACTGATAAAGAGAGACAGAGAGAGATTTTAAGGGTGTTCGTCGCGTTCTTCTTCCCTCAAGGCAATCCTCTTTTTCGTTTTTGACCCGTGCACAGTTCAGCTACTTACCTGACTCAACTCACTCTCTCCATAATAGAAGAAAAGGCTCTTAGCTATAACTTCAATAATTCTGGCGTTTCTATCACCTTGTTACATAAGGCTTTATCTTCACTCTTCCTTCCAGGAAAGCTGGCAGCCTCAAGAGTCCTCTCTTGGAAAAAAAAAGGATGCTCCAAACTTTAAGCTTTCTTTCCCGGTGCAATCTTGGCATGCTGTTAAGCCGTCAGCACTTCAACAAGAGGCGTTTTCTGGACGTGCTCAGAAGCTTATTCCTCCTATAACTGTTGGATGAGGCCTTTATGGCAACCCAGCCGCTGAGCTTCAGTTTGGAAGCAAAGGGGTCACATCGTTGGCTGTAATGAGTCTCCCCGTGCTGGTCTACAAGCAGCTTCTATCAAAAGCAGACTCCCATTTCTGCTTTTTAATTCAATCTATTTCTTTCTGCAGGCTGTGTGTGTGTGTGTGTGTGTGTGTGTGGAATCTAAAGGTCATCTTGTGTTTCAAGCAGCAAAAGAACTTCAGCTTCTGAGAGAAACATTCAAGAAGAAGAAAACAAAGCAAGGAAGCGAAAAAAAGGATGGAGGCAACCTAAGCCTTAATTCCGGGTCTTCCAAAACCACTTCAAGCCAGGAAAAAGAAAGCAGAAGTCATTTCCATAATAACAAACCTATCTAATCAACCAAACCCAAAATCAACGTTTCTTTTTTTTTCCCCACCCCACCCCAAGCACAAAGTCCAGAAGCGGTTTCCAAATAGGAAAAAAATAATAATTGTATTCTCTCCTGGCATAGAATCAAGATCACGTGCAGTATTAGTAAAAAGGTAAAGGTTCCCCCGCACGTGCGTGCTAGTCGTTTCCGACTCTAGGGACCGGTGCTCATCTCCGTTTCAAAGCCGAAGAGCCAGCGCTTGTCCGAGGACGTCTCCGTGGTCATGTGGCCGGCATGACTAGACGCCAAAGGCGCATGCAAAGCTGTTGCATTCCCCCGTAGTAGTCCCTATTTTTCTACTTGCGTTTTTACGTACTTTCGAACTGCTAGGTTGGCAGAAGCTGGGACGAGTAACAGGCACTGTTATGTGGCACTCGGGATTTGACCTGCCAAACTGCCGACCTTCTGATCGACAAGCTCAGCATCCTAACCCACTGAGCCACCACGTCCCTGCAGTATTAGTACCGCTTTATAAAACCCTAGTAGGACCACACCTGGAATGCTGCAGCCGTATCACAAAAAAAGATGTTGAGAGTTTGGAAAAAAAAATCAGAGAAGAGCAACTAAGATGATCAGGGGCCTGGAGACTAAAACATACGAAGAACGGCCGCGGGACTTGGGTCTGGCTAGTGTAAAGAAAAGAAGAAATAGGGGAGACATGATAGCAGTATTCCACTATTTGACTTACTAACTTAACAACTGCAGTGATTCCCTTAAAAACTTTGGCAAGAAAGATTGTAAAATGGGACAAAACTCACGTAACATTTGTTTCACTTAGCAACAGCAATTTGGGGCCCCACGGTGGTCGTAAGTCGAGGACTTACCTGTATTGGTGACAATTGCAGGGTGCCAGGATCACACGGCCGCCCTTTGCAACCTTCCCAGCTGATTTCCAGAAAACAAAGTCAATTGGGGGAAGCTGGATTTGCTTAACGACAGCCACGCGATCCACTTAGCAACCGCAATAATTTGCTTAATAACCATGGCAAAAAAAGGTCGTAGAATCAAGCAGGATTCACTTCACCTCGCTTAGCAATGGCAATTCCTCTCCCCGTCATGGTTGTAAGTCAAGGATTGCCTAGTTATCTGAACCTCTCAGCATACAGTGCGCGCGCACACACACACACACACACACAAAATACACACCCAAAGAAAGCTAATAGCACTTTTTCCTCCACTTGAAACAGTTCTTCTTCTCCTTTCCATTTATCTTAAATTAACACATGCAGCGTTTGAACCTGCAAAATCTTTAAGTTCAGAAGGCCAGTTTGATATAATTATCTTTTAATATCTTGCATTCACCATGTCAAGCCTTCCTGGAAAACAGCCGTGTTAAAAAAAACCCCATAATTTGAGATCCTAGCAACTTCATTTAAATTAAATTGGCATGGTATTAAGGTCTCCTGCTGATGCCCACATCGGCAGACCAACTTTTCTTCACTCAATTAAGATGCTTTTCGCTCTGAGGAAAACAGCTTTTTTGTTTTTCAGTGCAAACTCTGTACGAAGAGTGTAACATTTGCTATCCCCAATTAAAACTTCCAAATTGGAATTTTGCAAATTGGGGGGGGAAGAAAAACAAAGAGGGTTTCCCCCCCTCTTATAAACTGTGTAAGAGAAGGTGTTAATTTGTCCCTTTTTTTCTTTGTAAAGGATATTTATTTATTGCTTATTTATTAATTTTATTTGACGCCCACCTTGTAGTAACTGACTCTGAGCTTTCCAGAGTCTATTCTATTCTACATTGCTCCTATCCTATCCTATCCTATCCTATCCTATCCTATCCTATCCTATCCTATCCTATCCTATCCTATCCTATCCTATCCTATCCTATCCTATCCTATCCTAATTCTGCTTTTCTTCTATATTCTCTTCTCTTCTCTTCTCTTCTCTTCTCTTCTCTTCTCTTCTCTTCTCTTCTCTTCTCTTCTCTTCCCTTCCCTTCCCTTCCCTTCCCTTCCCTTCCGTATTCTATTCTATTCTATTCTATTCTATTCTATTCTATTCTATTCTATTCTATTCTATTCTATTCTATTCTATTCTATTCTATTCTATTCTATTCTATTCTATCCGTTCTGTTCTGTTCTGTTCTGTTCTGTTCCGTTCCATTCCATTCTGATGTTATCTGCTCGGTTGAATCCGCCTTTTGGTGATTCTATGGGCCGATCTTGCACTACAACTAGTCCTCGCCTTACAATAATTCATTCAGTGACCATTCAAAGTGACAACATCACTGGAAAAAAGTGACTTATGACTCTTTGTCCCACTTACGACCCACCGTTGCAGCATCCCTGGGGTCAAAGGATCAAACGTCAGACTCTTGGCAACTGGCTCATATTTATGGCGGTTCAGGGTCCCCTTTTGTGACCTTCAGAAAGCAAGAGAAAAAGCTTGGTGGGTTTAATTTTTTAAAAACCAGCAGCTGCTTCTGGGCCCTACCCATCTCTCTCTCTCTCTCTCTCTCTCTCTCTCTCTCTCTCTCTCTCTCTCTCTCTCTGTGTGTGTGTGTGTGTGTGTGTGTTGAAACGCTCGCCCCTGTACCATTGCTGTGAGCATTCTCCTTGCGTTTCAGATCTTTTGAAAGACGCTTCTAGTTGATTAATTGATGAAATGTTGCAGTCTTTATTTTTAGTACACAAATTGGCCCCAAGGAAAAGATGGCAAACACTTCTCTCTGTTGCATATGCATGGGCGAAGGGAGACAAGAAAGGCTTCCTTCAAGGTGAAAAGCATGCCTCTGTTTGCAGAGCACACACTAACCGGGAGTTGATGCAACCACGCGGAGTCGAACCGTACTGAATTATTCACTCGCTGTACTATAGGGTAGCCACAACGCAGCTTCAAAAAAAACGAGTTCTTGTTTTATCCTAGAGGAGAGATTATTTTTTTTTAAAAAAAACCTGAAGATGGGTGGACTTCAACTCCCAGAATTCCTGGCTGAGAAATGTTGGGAGTTGAAGTCCACCCATCTTCAAACTGATACAGTTCAGAAACACTTGTCTAGAGCGTTCTCAAGTTCCCTCAGTGTACTTTTGCAGGGCCTGTGTTCAAGTCCTTGTGTCATCTTCTCCAATCTCCTCTGAACATTTTCTAATCTGCTAATAAAATTCTGAAGGGGTAAAACCGTGTATAATCCTAGTTATGTCCGCGTGGAAGACTATCTAAGGCAGTATTTCTCAACCTTTGCTACTTTAAGGCATGTGGATTTCAACTCCCAGAATTCCCCAGCCAGCCAAGTCCTAGAGTGTTGCAGGGACACCTGCAACACCCAAGCTGGCAGACACAACTGCACAATTGAAGGCCTCCCCTCCCTTTTTTTTAAAAAAAAATGATTGCATCAACCGCAGGCAAGAAAGAGATGTGACTTTGATCAACATTTCCATCTTGACCTGAAAAAGCACCTAACCTTCTTGTTGTTCTCCGTGGTTGAGGTTTATGGTTAATGGTTTCCCCTCCCGCATGAAGTCCATGATGGCTGAACCGCTGCTTTCAGAGAGATCAACAGACTTTCCCAGACTTAAAATAGAATAGAATCATAATAGTTGGAAAGCCGCTTTGAGTTGCCAGGTGCATGTAGGCGTCAATATAAATTTTTAAATAAATATATTTATTTAACCCTAACCCCCATAGGCACCCTTGATGTGAACGATGTAGAGCTGGCCACGCCCACCCAGTAGGCCATACGCACTCTAGCCATGCCCACCCAGTAGGCCACGCCCACCCAGGCCATACCCACCTGGCCCCCTGAGGGCAACCGCAATGCTGATGCGGCCCTCAATGAAATTGAGTTTGACACCCCTGCTCTAGGGTTACGGTTCTTTGGGCATATGGAATTAAATCTGAATGTTCTGCCATTCAGTCAGGACACTATTGTCGCCAACAAGTTTTATCCGTATGTTAAATTTCCTTCCAGGACAGTGCACAGCGGCCATAGCGCAAAACCTGGAACAGTAGTTGATGTTCAGCACATTTTTACAATTACCAGCCTGATTGTATCAAAGGGTCAAAAGATATTCAAGCAGACGAGGGTGGGAGAAATCCATTAGTAAGGGGGAAACCTATTAATAAAGATAATTAAGGATCCCACCCAAGAGATTTACTTTCAACCCCACCACAAGTAAGGTTTCAAAGCAATTAACTGCTAAACTTTGTTAGAAAAAAAGGTTAGAAACAGCTCTGTGCTTTGATCCATTTTAATCAGAAAGATGCTATCTGCTTAAAAGAATTCTTTTAAGAATTATATATATGGTTATTAGCCACGTGGGTGGAATGTACTGAATGTCTCAGGAGACCTAAAGTAGAGAGAGATGAAGAGCAATTTTAAAGAGAAAGAGCAAGTTTGGAGTCTATTTTGAATTGGCAAGAATTTTTCTAAGGTTTGCGGCGTCGGGATTAGATTGCAGGCAGCCCTTGACTTACAAGCAAATTTGGGGCCAGAATTTCCATTGCTAGGCAAGGCAGCTGATAAGTGACTCATGTCCAATTTTATGACCTTTTTGCCATGGTTATTAAGCAAATCACAAGATTCCATTGGAAGATCACGAGAGCCTGAAACCTTTCCAAGGACACTGCAGCAGGTGTGGAGAGGAAGCAGACGGTTCCCATAGTCTGGGAACCTCAGAGTTAGTTTTGTTTCGACATTACCATGCCGTGTATTCCACAAACAGTAAGATTTTTGAAGACGGAATGAACCTGGAGTTTTATTTGGATTCTCGAGCTGGATGTTGACACTGTCTAGATACTGGGACTTGGAAGATGTACTTACCAACATTTATTTTATTTGCTTGTACCTTGCCTTTATTGTTTTTAAAAATAATTCCAGGTGGTGAACATACCCAACATACCATCCTCCGATTTTCCACTGAACAATAACCTTGTGAAGTGACTTGAGCTTAGAAAGAGGGACCGGTCCAGAGACATCCAGCTGGCTTTCATGGCTAAGGCAGAACTATAATTCATGGTCTCCTGGTTTTTGGATAGTCACCTTAACCATTAGGCCAAACTGGCTCTCGACATGCTAAACTGGTACACAGCACAAGATAACAGACCAAACTGTATGATCAAACGTCATCCATTTTTACCTGTGCTGCATCCAAAACACAGGTTAAACAGGGCCAGGATTTTGACTGAACTGTTAAAGCCACCATCTTGGCTTTTGGGGCAGTCCACATAGGTGCCCTTATTTTCCTTTCTCTGCTCTGGCTTCTGTCCCAAAACAAGATAAAGGTGGGGGGGGGGGGAAAGGATTAAGCAGGGTGAAAAATACTACCCCTTTCCATTTTTACCTCCTCCACATTCCTCCACTCAAATTGGCAGGTTTCCAGTCTTAACAGGGGATTTTTTTAAAAAAATAATAATAATTAAAAAAAGAATCTGTAGAATTTCATCTCCCAAGACCATATAAAGCAGGGGCTGCTATAGAGACATGATGGTTGTGGGTCATCGCTGATCAGCTAAGGTTATAAATATGGACAGCCAAGGTCCTGGTGAAGAATAACCTTTAATAAATAACCTTTCATGGTCAACGTCCCCTTTTTTTCTTTTAAACTTCACCAACCATGAGGAGGGTGGTGCAGAAGTCTTTAAGTCTCAAAGGCAGCGATTGTGGCTTTCATGCTGATTGCAAAGAAAAACAGGGGACTTCAAAAATTTGGATGCTGCTTCTCTTATTTGCGAAAGACTGTTTGGAAATAGAGAATTTGCCCCTTTGCTAGGGCACCCATATAATAAAAGCATATTTTTGTGCATTTGCCAAAAAAGGAAAGTACACAACTATAGTCTGTTCAACGTGGTCAGTTCAGCCTCCCTCCTCTAGATGCTTTAATCCTATCTCCCAGAATTCCCCAGCCATCTTCTTGATCCACTACTCAAAATTATGGGAGTTGAGGTCTGCAAACTGGGCAAATGGAGCAGGACCCAAGTGAGAGAAATAAAGTCAAATTCTAACGGCTTTCTAGGAGCATCCACGGAGTTGCCTGGGTGACAATATGATTTGCAGATGCTAATTTAACTTTCCCATCTAACTTACAAAATTGGGGTTGGCCAGGAAATCTCCGATCTGGTTCTATTCAGGCCCCGTCCTGCGTTCCTTATAAAGCTCCATAAAGGTCAGTTAGATTTAGTGATCGATTATTCTCAATCAATCTTCAGGACCATGGTCAGAGGAGAATGCTAAGAATCTGGTTCTAGGACACAGAAATGTCTTCTGAGGGTACTCGGATGTGACTTTTTGGACCGTGCATTCTGTCCTCTCTGCTAGCCCTTCAAGTGACTTTTGACAAACTAATCATTCCCAATTGTCCAGTGAGTGTGTATGGCTGTGACTATAATCTATGGCGTTTCAACTTCTGCTTCCTCTTGACCAGGGCTAGGCACCCTTGGCTCTTTTACGACTCGTGGACTTCAACTCCCAGAATTCCTGAGCCAGCGTGGGGGAACTATGGCCCCTTCATGACTCGTGGACTTCAACTCCCAGAATTCCTGAGCCAACATGGCTCAGCTTGGAAACCTCTCCTTTTCCCCTCAGCGTGGCTGGCTCAGGAATTCTGGGAGTTGAAGTCCACGAGTCATAAAGCGGCCTAGGCCTAGTCCAGGGGTAGGCAACCTTAGCTCTTTTATGACTCGTGGACTTCAACTCCCAGAATTCCTGAGCCAGCCTGGCTCAGCTTGGAAATCTCTCCTTTTCCCCTCAGCGTGGCTGGCTCAGGGATTCTGGGAGTTGAAGTCCAGGAGTCATAAAAGAGCCAAGGTTGCCTACCCCTGCTCTAGACAATGCTTGAAGGACTTCATTTTTAAGGCGGTTGGGGAGTCCTTAAATACAAAAGCTAAAAAGGAAAGAAAAAGCTCCAAACACCAGCCAGCTAGCAATCAACGCCCAGATAAGCAGAGATTAACACCAGGATTAATATCAGTCCAATAATCAGGCTGCAAATACTCCAATCAAGAAACTACAAGCTGAAACAAACACGCTAACAGTAAACAGCAGCCTAATCAAGGAAGCACCAAGAACACTTCCACCGACAAAGTAAGTCATTTTATATCGACGCTTTATGTAGAAAACCCACTTCCTTCTAGCACTGATAATGTTCCCTAGTTGGGTAATGAAACGTCTGCAAGAAAACAACCCAAGCTCAGAGAGTACCAAGGACCTCACAATCCTCCTCCTTCTCCTCTCCACAAATCCCACTCCCTTCTAACACTGATGATGTTACCTAGACAGGTCATGAAACGTCTGCAAGAAAATAACCAAGCTCGGAGAGCACCAAGGACCCCACAATCCTTTTCCTTCTCCTTGTCAAATTGTTTTTACAAAGAAGCAAGAAAACCCCTGGGCAAGTGGGTAATAAAAGCAGTTTAGTCAATCAAAACCTTAATTTCATACAAGCCCATCTGACATTCACTAGCAACCTCTCCTAATTAGGCAGCGATGAGCAAGCTGTAGCTATCTATAATCCGGTCCTGCTGCAACAGAACTTCCTGTAGAATTTATAAGGCATTTATCTTCCCGTAAAAGCCAGTGTTTTCCAGCAGGAAGACTGCAAACATCAATTTAGGCAGGTGATTTTCCATCAGTCAAGCCACATTTGTATTCCAGATGTGTGCACAGTAAAAAAAAAACAACAACCACCTTTAATGTAGCATCTGGGATGCTGATTGTCATTGGACCAAACCTAGTGAATACAATGTGTGTGCCTGCGATTATGTATGTATGCTTAAAATGTACAAGTACGTTCCCCCCCCTTCGTTTAGATGACAGTATGAATTAATGATCTGTGGGAAATTGAGGTGGGGCAGAAGGAGAAAAAGAAACACGGGGCAGGAGGAGAAATAGACCCCATATTATGTCTCTGGCTGATGTAGGGAAGGTGGAATGAGGATTAGTTTCTTGGGAAGCAAAGTTAAATACATGTAAACCAGAGGGAAGCCAGATTTAAGGCTTGTTCGATATTCTCCACGTTCATTCCCAATGTGGCTCACGTCAACAGCTAGATTAAACCATGAGCCTGCAATAAAGTAGGCTTTTAAAGCAATTACTTGCCAAGGGTTTGACATAAAAATGACTTACATCCAGGAGCAGCTGCTCATTCCGAGCCAATTTTACTTCTAAGGCAGAGGTGTCTGGAACAATAGTCCTTGGAAAGAACCACCACCACCACCCCACAATGCAGCCCTTCCTTGCAAAATTGGGGTAACCCCTTTGTAAGAACAGGAGTTCTGTCTAGTATTTATTTGTTATGCTGGTGGCTAATGGAAACGTGTGGAAAAGGGAATTTGCTCTAGTTCTCCACTCCCAAACTCTCTTGGATGACCGTGGCCCGACCACTAACTCTCTACCTGTTGGAGAGCAACTGTCCTCAATTGGGAGGAGGGGTTAAATGGTGAATTAGCATGGACTCATTATATAAACACAAGAGGTCAATGTCTTAAAACAGCCCCCCCCACACACAAGGCTTTTGAACCTTATCTGGTCTTTCCCAGGTGAATCTGCCAGTCTAGGGAGATTCCTGTTATTGTTCATAGAACAATAAAGTATCTAGCTTGAGTTCTACATGTGTGGGTTTGGTTGTTCATTTCTGACACCACCTAACCTACCTTCCAGAGTTGTTGACAGCATAAAACAGAGAAGGAGAAAAGGAAAAGGAGAGGAGAGGAGAGGAGAGGAGAGAGGGAGGAGAGAGAGAGGAGGGGAGAGAGAGAGGAGGAAAGGAGAGGAGAGGGGAGAGAGAGGAGAGGAGAGGAGAGGAGAGAGAGAAGGGAGAGGAGAGGAGAGAGAGAGGAGAGGAGAAGAGAGAGAGAGGAGACAGGGAGGGAGAGGAGAGAGAGAGGAGAGGAGAGAGAGAGGAGAGGGGAGAGAGAGAGGAGAGGGGAGAGAGAGGAGGAAAGGAGAGGAGAGGGGAGAGAGAGAGGAGAGGAGAGGAGAGAGAGAAGGGAGAGGACAGGAGAGGAGAGAGGGAGGGAGAGGAGAGAGAGAGGAGAGAGAGGAGAGGAGAGAGAGGGAGAGGAGAGAGAGAGGAGGGGAGAGGGGAGAGAGAGAGGAGGAGAGGAGAGGAGAGAGAGAGGGAGAGGAGAGAGAGGGGGAGAGGAGAGAGAGAGGAGGGGAGAGGGGAGAGAGAGAGGAGAGGACAGGACAGGAGAGGGGAGAGAGAGAGAGAGGAGAGGAGAGAGAGGAGAGGAGAGGGGAGAGAGAGGAGAGGACAGGACAGGAGAGGAGAGAGGGAGGGAGGGAGAGGAGAGGAGAGAGAGAGGAGAGGAGAGGAGAGGAGAGGAGAGGAGAGGAGAGGCAGAATGGGGGAAAAAGAGAACTTGCAAACAAATAGTTCACTTAACAACCATGACGTTCATGCTTAGCCTTGTAAAATCATGTGTTGCTTAGCCTTGTAAAATCACGTGACCAACCCACTTTGTGACTGCTATGACTTACAGCCATAACAAGCAGTCTCCCTTACAGTTGAGGACTACCTGCATGGAGGAAAAGGGGAGAAGACTCTCTTCCCCAGACAGATGAAAGTTCTCTGGGTTAACCATACCGAAATGCACGAGAAGAATCACTTTGCTGACACATATTTCCAAATAGTAAATGATCTGGAGAACGCAGCTATTTTTCCCCCCACAGTAATTATCTCCCTTTTGCCACACGAGACCGGTGGAAAGCTGCAAATTCACATGACATTGGCGATTAGGAGGAGAGACTAAGCAAGCATTCACCCTCAAAAGGGAATCGCATCCATAATAGCTACACAGCCAGCTATTTCTCTCTCTCTCTCCTTTTGCCTAGGAATGAGAGTCATCTAGAAAAATCCTCCTGCAATTTTTTTTTCCTCCTCCAAAGGACAAGAAGAATGGAGAATTTTCACGGAGGGAGAATGGAATCTCTGAACCCACTTAGTGAGCCAGATGTTTTTAACCGGAGCAGGCTGATTCACACGACATGTTTTCCCATGCTCTTCAAATCACCGTTGTTGTTTTTTTTAAATGAATCTTTATTTACATTTCGTGTTAAAAACACACCATACACCAACAAAGACCAAAAAAAAACACATTTACAATATACAAAAAACGAAGAAATCAAAAAATTGAAAACCATTTCAAAAATTTCACATTATATCTACTTCTAAACTAACAATTACATTCCACTCATTAAGTCTCTTATAACTATTCAACTCCAAAGCTTATCCATTAACAAAGACTATATCACTTCATTTTTGACCAACCTCCAAGCCACCCTCATTTCTTTAACCTTCAATCCATCCAAATATACCATTTACACCGTTCTTGACTGAATGTAAACAGCTCACAGAGAATATTAAGGAACAAGCATTGGATGCCTCATCACCGGTGCTAGAATTGCTTTTGTGCTTTAGGATGCTTTCCAACTTCCTGGTCTGGTGAATTTTTAGGTGAATGTTCCCTCAGTCTTGACCACTGTAAGATGTGTGAACTTCGACTCCCAGAATCCCCCAGCCAGAATTCTGGGAGTGGAAGGCCACACATCTTAACTTTGGAAAATCTGGAAAACTCTGCTCTTAGATAAGTCTTCCATTCAAGTGTAACCAGGAATGTTAACACAGCTAATACTCCTTCCTCCTGTTTTCCCAACAACACCCCTGTGAAGTAGGTTGGGTTTAGAGGGAGTGACTGGCCCAGGCTTACCCACCCAACTTTCGTGCCTAAGGTGGGATTAGAATTCTTCCCCCCCCCCCCTCCTCTGGTTTCTAGGCCAACATCTTCACCGCTACTCTGAGCTGGCTGTCGAACTTGATGAAGTGTTCCCATTTTTTTTTTAAATTCCATTTATATCCCGCCCTTCTCCGAAGACTGAGGGCAGCTTACAAGCTTAGCAGTAGCCTTCATTCTATGTATATGCCTGCTTATTAGGGCTTTCACACACACCCCAAGCGGCATTATTTACAAAGTCAGCTTATTGCCCCCAACAATCTGGGTCCTCATTTTACCTACCTCGGAAGGATGGAAGGCTGAGTCAACCTTGAGCCTGGTGGGACTCGAACCTGCACTAATTGAAGGCAGCTGGTGTTAGTTAAGGAGGCATTAGCCCACTGCTCCACCAAGGACATAAGATTCTTGGTAGAATATTTTGGGTTGATATTGCTTCTCCTATGAGGGGAAAGTTTGGGAGATATCTCCTTCCAAACCCTGTTGAATTCTGAAGGAGAGTCTGCCCAAGGAATTTAGTCCATACCGACCAACTGAGTTGCTGTTTTGTCGACTTTTCTTGACTGGCCCTAATGATAGTCAATTGTCCTTTATGCTAGTTCTCTGATCTACGGTTTCAGCAGATCAATAGCCCGTGGGAAAATAAAGTAATGAGCAGCAGAAAAGGAATCAGATATTACGCAGAGGGGGGGGGGGAAAGCAAGGAGACCTTTTAATTCACTCTCATTCTCTTTTTTGGCAGGCCCAATATTTAACTCATCTTTGCACGGTGAAATAGAATCTTACCTTCTCGGTAACTACGGAGCTCCTACATTAAAAATATGGCCATTTCTATCGTATCGCTCATCAAACGGAGGAGGAGCAATTCGATTCCGTCATTAGCAGCTCATTGATCCAATTATCAGGCCTTTCCACTCCATTTCAAATTTACAACCTTGTTACCGCCTTGATGGGAATGGATCGGATTGCAGATTTCAGCAATAGCTTCGGTACCACCCCAACTCCATATTTACTGTACAGTCAAACATCCACTTAGAGGTGTCTCTCTGATTAATTTAAAAAGTTGTTGGGGAATTAAATGCACTTTCCCAGGGCCCTTCCTGCTCTCTCCCTCCCTCTCTCCTTCCTTCCTTCCTTCCTTCCTTCCTTCCTCCCTCCCTCCCTCTCTTTCTTTCTTTCTTTCTTTCTTTCTTTCTTTCTTTCTTTCTTTCTTTCTTTCTTTCTTTCTTTTTCTTTCTTTCTCTTTCTTTCTTTCTCTTTCTTTCTTTCTCTTTCTTTCTTTCTTCTTTCCTGCCTTCCTTCTCTCTCCCTCCTTCCCTCCCCCCTCCCTTTCCTTCCTTCCTTCCTTCCTTCCTTCCTTCCTTCCTTCCTTCCTCCCTCCCTCCCTCTTTCTTTCTTCTTTCTTTCTTTCTTTCTTTCTTTCTTTCTTTCTTTCTTTCTTTCTTTCTTTCTTTCCTTTCCTGCCTTCCTTCTCTCTCCCTCCCTCCCTCCCTCCCTTTCCTTCCTTCCTTCCTTCTCTCTCTCCATCTCTCCTTCCCTCCCTTCCTTCTCTCCCTCTCTCCCTTTCTCTCCCTCTCTTCTCCCTGCAGTGATGGAGTTGCCACCAGACATTTACAATAGATCCCATTAGCCTGGGCATTTGCACAGGATTTACATTCTTGCTTGCTACTAACATCTGCCAGATCTAAGCTAGAGAGAGCTGATAGGAACCAGGAATCAGCATATAAGCCATGGAATGGAAGACACTTGACAAAGCTAATATCAAAATCTGGGGGGGAAATATAGCAGCAGTAAGAATTAGCCAAAGCCTGATTTCAAACTGGAAACTCTTTCGAGTACTACCTGTCAAGGCCCCAAGAACTAAGAAAGACACATGGAATTACTTCCGAGCAGTTTCCTTTATTGTTCCTCACCTATGGAGAGAAATCTTGCCACACTCAAGGAACTATGTTTATCACTGTAAATATACTGAGAATCTCTAAGGAGGAGCCTTCTTAACTCTCTTCCTCCCAACTAAACAATCTAGGCTTCGCTGTCTCTTTGCTCTCCGGAAAGCAGTCCTTCCCACTTGGGAATCCAGACTACATTCCACCACATTTACTGTCTAAGGGGGTCCAAGTGCAGCCCAGATGGATGGGGACCAACTAGAGCCCTTAGCAGCCACTTGTAACGGTCGGTGAGAAAGACCTTGACAGATGGGGTGAAGAGAAGCTGCCCAGCAGACAATCAGATAAGAGACAGCGTAGCCCTCAGCTGCTTAAGGGGAAGAGAAAGATCCAGTGGTGGGATTCAAATAGGTGAACAACCGGTTCTCTGCGTGGATGCCGCTTCCGGAAGTCTATTCTGGGCCTGGGCTGCGTCCCTGTCAACTGCTTCACGATGTAATTTTATGGGACACAATATAGAAACAGACGGAATAAATAAACCATTTTGATGACCGATTCAACGGAGCACACGAGGGCGCTAATGCTTGGTTCCCTTTTGCTCCCCTCGCCACAACCGAGGCCAAAATTTCTGTTGCTAAGCGAGTTTTGTTAAGTGGGCTCTGCCCCGTTTTCTTTCCACAGATGTTAAATGAATCACTGTAGCTGTTAAGTTAGTAACACGATTGTTTAGTGACTCTGGCTTCCCCTTGCCAGAAGGACACAAAAAGTGATCGCATGACCCCGGGATGCTGCAACCGTCCTAAATACATGCCAGTTGCCAAGCCTCCAAATTTTGACCATGGGGAGGCTGCAATGGTCGTAAGTGTGAAAAATAGTCATTTTCCCCCCAGTTCTGTTGTGACTTCAAATGGTCTCTAAATGAACGCTTGCAAGTCAAGGCCTCCCTGTGAAAAGATCAAACCGGATCACAGGATCAGTGAATCAATCCATTCGATGGGCAGCAAATCACGGGCTTTAACTGAACGTTCATCCTTCCCCAGGCAATGAAAACGCACTCAATTTAAAAGTAAGATTCGCCTTGTTGGATAAACGTAGCTTCTTTCATCGAGCAGGCTCAATGTACACAACCAGGAGTGTCCAAACCTTGGCAATTTTAAGACCTGTGGACTTCAACTCCCAGAATTCCACAGCCGGTTATGCATGGCTGACTGGAGAATTCTGGGTGTTGAAGTCCACAGGTCTTAAAGTTGCCCAGGGTTGGACACCCCTGGCATGCACTGTGTTGGCATGAGTTTTGGTTCACTGGAGTCAAGTCCAATCTTTCAGATTTTGTAAATCTCCGATGCAAATGTAATATTTAATTCAACGTTACGACATTAGTTATTTCCATTACTCAAAACTGCTTTCGTTTTCCTTCTTGGCTAACAGTGTCCCCTCGTAGTCTATTTCTTAAAAGCATTACAAACAAGATTTATTGGTCATAGTAATTAGACACAGATATATACTATACAGAGAGATGAGAGAGCGGTGGCTGTCCAACCCTGGCTGACGTCTCTCCTGAAAGATGTACTCAAACGACTTCACGGATTTGTAGCTACGGCCTGCAGGCAATTGTTAATTGGCTTAATTGAGCCAAAGTGGCATATTAAACACGGAATTCCGTCCCTCACAATGCTTTGATTGTCCAGCTCTCTCAATCCATTTAAAAAAAAAATCTAGTTCCATTTTACTGTCTGCATTAGAAGGCCAATACCATACTGATCTGGATTTTCTTAAAGCTGTTTATAATTTATTTATTTATTTATTTATTTGTTTTTATAAACCGCCCTTCTCCCGAGGGACTCGGGGCGGTGTACAGAATAAGGTAGGTATACAGATTGAACAATAGTGAAAAAACAATAGGAAAAAACAAACTGGGACCCCAATTAGAGCTATCAGGCCAGGCCGGACTGCTGGAACAGGTAAGTTTTTAAGTCGCGCCGGAAGGTGCGGAGGTCGGGGGCCATCCGGATTTCGGTTGGCAAGCTGTTCCAGAGGGCTGGCGCACCCACTGAGAATGCCCTCCCCCTGGGGGCCACCAGCCGACATTCCTTGAGTACTTGACTACAAGTAGTCCTCAACTTACAACCATTTGTTTAGTGACGCTTTGAATTACAATGGCACTGAAAAAAGAGACTTGCAACTGGTATCCTCCCCCTCCCTCCCTCCCTCCCCCTTTTCCTTTCTCCCTCTTTTCCTTTCCCCTCTTCTCCCTTCCCTCTTCTCCTTCCTTCCTCTCTCCCTCCTTCCTCCTCCCTCCCTCCCTCCTTCCCTTTCTTCCGCCCTTCTTTCCTTTTCTCTCTTCCCTCTTCTCCTTCCTTCCTTCCTTCCTTCCTAACTTCCTTCCTTCCCTCCTTCCCTCCTTCCTTCCTTCCTTCCTAACTTCCTTCCTTCCCTCCTTCCCTCCTTCCTTCCTTCCCTCCTTCCTTCCTTCCTTCCTTCCTTCCCTCCTTCCCTCCTTCCCTCCTTCCCTTCTTTCTTCCTTCCTTCCTTCCTTCCTTCCTTCCTAACTTCCTTCCTTCCTTCCTTCCTTCCTAACTTCCTTCCTTCCTTCCTTCCTTCCTTCTTTTCCAGATTCCTCACTTTTCCCTGGCTTTAAAAACAGAGGCAAAAAAATGACCCTTCGCAACAATCAGTGCAAACCGTTCGCTAAGGAATGGCAGAACCGCAAGTCTCCAGGAAGAAATAGATGACCTCTGAAGTGTATTAAGGAAAAAACAACAACCACACACCACAATTTCCTTTCCAAATGAGTTTTTCTCTCTCTGCTCGGGACAAATTGCAGTGACCGCTCCAGCTTCTTAAGTGGGCGAAGGCTTCAAGTATCAGACCAGAATCTGCTTCTTCTTTTTTCTTTTGAGGGGGTGTAAAAGAAGGCAAATAAGGGACGCGGTGGCTCAGTGGGTTAGGACGCTGAGCTTGTCGATCAGAAGGTCGGCAGTTTGGCGGGTCGAATCCCGAGTGCCGCGTAACAGAGTGAGCGCCTGTTACTCGTCCCAGCTTCTGCCAACCTAGCAGTTCAAAAGCATGTAAAAATGAAAGTAGAAAAATAGGGACCACTACGGTGGGAAGGTAACAGCATTCCGTGCGCCTTTGGCGTCTAGTCATGCCGGCCACATGACCACGGAGACGTCCTCGGACAAGCGCTGGCTCTTCGGCTTTGAAACGGAGATGAGCACCGGCCCCTAGAGTCGGAAACGACTAGCACGCGTGTGCGGGGGAACCTTTACCTTTACCTTAAAAGAAGGCAAAGCGTGAAAAAAACCACCGTACCAGGAAATGGAGAAAGGAGAACTTCTATCTGGCCCCTTCATCTCTTACCAACAAGAAGAACATTTCTTTTTTTTAATTTTTTTTTAATTGAAAAGTTTTATAAAAGTTACCAAAAAATCCCCCAAACCAACCCCCCCCAAACCCCCCCTCCCTCCCCCACTTCCCAGAGCTGAGTACAGGGTTACAAATATAATAATTATAATCTAACTAACAGGCTGAGAATTTTAATTGGGGTTTTTTATTTTTTAGGGTTTTGATTTAATCTTTTAAAATTGTTTTTAACTTTTGTTATCGATCTTTTGTTTTAAATACCCTGTAAACCGCCCTGAGTCCTTCGGGAAAGGGCGGTATATAAATCCAATAAAATAAAATAAAATAAAATTAACCAACGATATAAATAACCAAGTTCATAATGCGCTTTAACTCCCCTTTAACGTAAATACAAGGAAAATAACAGTATACATAATAATAACAAAAACATAAACAAATTAATATCCTAGTTATTAAACAATACAAAAAAACAAAAACAAAACAACACGAAGAACATTTCAAAGGGGCAGAGGGAGAGAGAGAGAGGGCACGGTCCATTTACAAATTCTGCAAAAATTGCACTGGGTGCCTTG
>NC_138216.1:6558446-6613446 GCF_964194415.1 Vipera berus
AGCGGTTGTATTTGAATTTTAATCTTTAAAATTGTATTGATTCCCTCCCCCCCCCCCCGGCAGCTCTCCAACAGCAATTACATCTCATCCAATCACAAATTAAATTTCTCCCGGTCCTCGTCAGTTTCATATTGGCTCATTTGCAAGTCTGATCTGCCCTGTTTTCACATTTTAAACAAGAGAAATATTTTAAATGCTTACATTCACACCTAGCTTTGTGGAGGTGGCCTTCCGTGCCCCTTCTCTATTTGTATCCGTGAATTTCTCCCTAAAGTGTTTTTAAAAAATTTGCATACATGGTTTTATATGGTGCTTGGATCCATCCATTTCTCCAGGAGGTATGGATGGGGTCAGTTCTCTGCAAAAGACCCAGATAAAGTCCTTGAGCATCCTTAATCCTCAGTGGGAGCCAGTTTAGTCTCTAGTTGTTAAGGCATCAGGCTGGAAACCAGGCGATAATGAGTTCTAGTATGCGTTCAGCATGAAAGTCGGTTAGGTGACTTTTGGGCCAATCACCAGGAGATGGGGAGTTCTAATCCCGCCTTAGGCACGAAAGCCGGCTGACTGACTTTGGGCCAATCACCAGGAGACTATCAGTTCTAGTCCCACCTTAGGCATGAAAGCCAACTGGGTGACTTTGGGCCAATCAGCAGGAGACTGTGAGTTTTAGTCCCGCCTTAGCCATGAAAGCCGGCTGGGTGACTTTGGGCCAATCACCGGGAGACTGTGAGTTCTAGTCCTGCCTTAGGCATGAAAGCCAACTGGGTGACTTTGGGCCAATCACCAGGAGACGGTGAGTTTTAGTCCTGCCTTAGGCATGAAAGTTAACTGGGTGACTTTGGGCCAATCACCAGGAGACTCTCAGTTCTAGTCCTGCCTTAGGCATGAAAGCCAACTGGGTGACTTTGGGCCCATCACCAGGAGACGGTGAGTTCTAGTCCCATCTTAGGCATGAAAGACAGTGGGTGACTTTGGGCCAATCAACGGACGATGGCAAGTTCCAGCCCCCCCTTAGGCATGAAAGCTGGGTGACTTTCAGCCAAACTCTCTCGATAAGCCCAACCCACCTCGCAGGGTTGCTGTTGTTGTGGGGAAAATAGAAGGAGGAAGGTGTACTGTGTGTGTTACTTATAAAGTAATAAAGTAATAAGCACCTGAAGGCAGAACAAAAAACAATGGATGGAAACTAATCAGGGAGAGAACAATTAAGCGGTGGGACGGCTTGCCTTCAGGAGTTGTGAGATGGTACAGGGTTTGCTGCCTGAGCAGGAGGGGTGGACTAGAACAGAGCTTTTCAACCAGTGGTACGGGTACCACCTGTGGTACATTGGCACCTGGCAGGTGGTACGCAACCATCCTAGAAAAGTGGTAGCAGGGGAGGGGAATGAGCTGAACCAGTGGCAGCACCGCACAAGCCTGAGCGAGAGACGGCTGGAGCTGCAAGGCTGTCAGGGCTCAGCGGAAGCACCAGGGTCAGCGCTTCTTCAGGGCTGTCAGGGCTCAGCGGAAACGCCAGGATCAGTGCCAGGATCCAGCTGGAGCTTGGCGCTGATCCTGGCGCTTCTGCTGAGCCCAGAAGAAGTGCCGATCAGCTGGAATGTTGCAGCATCTCCAGGGTCTTGTGATTTACATCCAGATGCTAGGAAACTGATTTAGATTTATGATGGTCACAGTGTCCCAGGGTCATGTGAAGTGACCAAAACCTGCTGCAACCACCCAGCAGAGGGGGGGGGCAATAAAAACCCAACACCCCCCACCCCACCCCACCCGCTGCCAATCCTCAACAGAAATGCTCACAACAATGAAAACCTCGGACAGGAGGAAGAGTGCCGCCAGGCGGGCAGGCAGGTGTCTTGCTCGGCTGTGGCTCGGGGGGCACTTTTTCCAGTGCCATTGAAACTTCGAACAGTCACTAAGCGATCTGTTGTAAGTCGAGGACTACCTGTACTTCATCACTTTTCCCCTTTTTTTTTGTTTTTTGTGGTCATCAATTTTTTGACCCCTTGCTAGGCGACTGGTGGCACTCGGATGTTGCCATATCCTAAAAGTGGCACGATGGGTGAAAGGTTGAAAAGCCCTGGACTAGATGACCTCCGAGGCCCCTTCCAACTTTGCTACTCTGTTAAAGGTGGGATAAAGCTTCCAATAAATAAATAAATATATAATCACAGTATCTGGAAATGGCCGAAATAGATACGTTAACATTCCCTCCAACAATAACTTCCTTCCAAAATTGTCCTTCCAATTTTCCTGGTTTCTATTCTATTCTATTCTATTCTATTCTATTCTATTCTATTCTATTCTATTCTATTCTATTCTATTCTATTCTATTCTATTCTATTCTATTCTATTCTATTCTATTGTATTCTATTCTATTCTATTCTATTCTATTATTTTCCAATATCTATTCTATTCTATTCTATTCTATTCTATTCTATTCTATTCTATTCTATTCTATTCTATTCTATTCTATTCTATTCTATTCTATTCTATTCTATTCTATTCTATTCTATTCTATTCTATTCTATTCTATTCTATTCTATTCTTTGAAGGCAAAAGCGTTGAATTTAAAACATCCTCTCTCCCCACCCCCCAAAGAAGAAAAGACTTGGAACATGCTGACATTTGCAAATGTCTCCAAACCGAAAAGGCTACGTCTAGATTAGGGTTGGTTGGGAAAGGAGGCGGGGGGGGGGGGAGGGAAACGAAGATAGTTTTAATTGATTTTATTACTTGCAGGAAAAATAGAGCGAGGCAGGGCATTTACGTTTGGAAGGATAAAAACAAAATTATCGGCGGAATACGGCTGAATTAAACATTTCAAAGTTCAGCCATTCCGGATTGCTGACGACGCAAACTCAGATCAATCGAGAAACAATTTACAGCGTGGAAACTTGGTCTCTAGCTATTAACTACTAATTATGCCAAGCTTGCAGTGGGATTGATTTAACTCTTTCTAAAGCGTGGGAGGGGGGGGAGGAGAATTGGGGGCCTAATGTGTGACTCTCCCCCCCCCCCAAAGAATGACACCCCATTTTGTAGACCTGTGATTGTAAGGGTGTGAAAGGCAGAGATGATTGAAGGGGCAGCCTAGTAGATCTTTCCAAGCAATAGCAGGAACCACCCAGAAGATAAGAAGGGGCTGTATATTTTTTAAAAAGGCCTTTTATCCAGCCAGCGGTACAGATTCAGGATTTCAAACAAACAAACAAACAAAAAAAAAACCAGGGCCTTTTCCATCACTCAGCGCATCGTCTTTTAAACTGGAGCCTTGTGGGTACATCAGCCTTTGGCCCAGCTTCTCTCCGCTTTCAACTTAATTTCATAACAATTGTGTAAGGTCCTTTTTCCTTGCAGACTGCTGGGGGGGAGGGGAGAGGAGGGCATTTTGAGACAAGGGTAGGGAGAGTAAGAGGTGAAGAGGGCAGGGGGAGGGGGCAGGGGGAGGGAAAGGAGGGGGAGGAGGAGAGGAAGGGGAACGGGACGAGGGAGGAGAGGAGAGGGAAAGGCGAGGAGGGAGGAGAGGAGAGGGAAAGGGGAAGGGGAGGGGGAGGAGGAGAGGGGAGGGGGAGGGGAGGAGGAGAGGAGAGGGAAAGGGGAAGGGGAGGGGGGGAGGGGAAGGGGAGGGGGAGGAGGGAAAGGGAAAGGGGAAGGGGAGGGGGAGGAGGAGAGGGGAGGGGGAGGGGAGGAGGAGAGGAGAGGGAAAGGGGAAGGGGAGGGGGGGAGGGGAAGGGGAGGGGGAGGAGAGGGAAAGGGGAAGGGGAGGGGAGGAGGAGAGGAGAGGGGAAGGGAGAGGAGGGAGGAGAGGAGAGGGAAAGGGGAAGGGGAGGGGGAGGAGGAGAGGGGAGGGGGAGGGGGAGGGGGAGAGGAGAGGGAAAGGGGAAGGGGAGGAGGGGAGGGGAAGGGGAAGGGGAGGGGAGGAGGAGAGGAGAGGGGAAGGGAGAGGAGGGAGGAGAGAAGAGGGAAAGGGGAATGGGAGGGGGAGGAGAGGGGAGGGGGAGGGGAAAGGGAGGAGGGGAGGAGAGGAAAAGGGGGAGGAGGGGAGGGGAAGGGGAGGGGGAGAGGGGAGGGGGAGGGAGGGGGAGGAGATGGAAAGGGGAAGGGGAGGGGGAGGAGGAGAGGGAAAGGGGAAGGGGAGGAGGGGAGGGGGAGGGGAGGGGGAGGAGAGGGAAAGGGAAAGGGGAGGAGGAGAGGGGAGGGGGAGGGAGGGGGAGGAAATGGAAAGGGGAGGGGGAGGGGGAGGAGGAGAGGAGAGGGGAAGGGAGAGGAGGGAGGAGAGAAGAGGGAAAGGGGAATGGGAGGGGGAGGAGGAGAGGGGAGGGGGAGGGGAAAGGGAGGAGGGGAGGAGAGAAAAGGGGAAGGGGAGGAGGGGAGGGGGAGGGGAGGGGGAGGGGAGGGAAAGGGAAAGGGGAGGAGGAGAGGGGAGGGGGAGGGAGGGGGAGGAGATGGAAAGGGGAGGGGGAGGGGGAGGAGGAGAGGAGAGGGGAAGGGGAACGGGAGGGGGAGGAGAGGGGAGGGGGAGGGAGGGGGAGGAAATGGAAAGGGGAAGGGGAGGGGGAGGAGGAGAGGAGAAGGGAAGGGAGAGGAGGGAAGAGAGGAGAGGGAAAGGGGGAGGAGACAAAAGGGGAATGGGAGGCGGGGAGGGGAGAAGGGAGGGAGGAAAGAGAAGGGAGGGGGAAAGGAAAGGAGAGGAATCTTGGTTCTCATTTAAGAATTTTTCTATATACACTAAAACAACTGAACACCCTGAAAAATGAAGAATTGACTAACTTGGAAGTAAGCAGAAAATGTATTAAATAAGGTTAGATAGGATAGATAGATAGATGATAGATGGATATTCTTTTTCTTTACTATATTCTTATTTTTCTTTCTTTCCTATTTTCTATCCTTCTGTTATTTTTCTCTTTTTAATTCTCATGCACAATAAAAATTATTCTATTTTTATAAAGTTGCCTTTTAGCAATCGGAAGATTACTTTGTTCATGCCTGTAAGTCTCCCATTAGGAATTCCAGGCCACCCAGCTATGTAATTTTCTCCCCGAGATGGGTCATTTAATAATGCTGACAGATCAAACCAGCAGATGAGGGCCCAAAATAACAGCTATCTGAACATTGGGATAGTCTAAATATTTAATTCTAATCATCAACTTTCATTAGCACTGCACAGAAATCTTGACTGGAGATCGTTTGTGTGACTGTGGCGGCCACATTTATAAAGAAAGGACAAATTGCAGTGAGTAGCACCTTTCTTGTAACCCAAGCCTTCTTCTCCAGCATAGTCACATAATGTTTCTCTTCCCTTCCTCTCCTGGATTTACCAGAGGTTGGAAGAATTACATAAATCCTGTGTCACATAATGATTTTTAAGGTGTTTTTTTTTTAATGACCCAGGGTTATACGCTTTTGACATTTCTAAAGCTCAGCGAGAGCAACGACAAAATGTTTGACAGATGCATTAAGCCAAAATAAAGTTGTATCTATTGAGTGTTGTATTAGACATTTGCCTTCATCAAAAAGTGGCATCCTGCTGTTGTTATACAGATAGATAAGTTAATCAAGCTAATTGTTAGGGGGGGAAAACAGTACCTTGGACAGCTCCAAAGGTAGGCATTTGCCTGGACAAAGAGAGCCATTGTGACTAGTAAATGGTGATTTGTCATTGTGCCCTGTGTGTACATCAGACCTAGATAGTTTGGTCAACAGATCAGAATTAGAAAATTATGCGGTCCTTGGTGCTCTCTAAACTTGGTTCTTTTCTTGAAGATGTTTCATTACCAAACTAGGTAACATCGCCAGTACTAGCGCAGGTTGATTGCTGGTGAGGAGGTGTTGAGGTCTTTTTTTTTTCTTTTTGGCTTTTTGATTGGTGTGTAGATGTTGTTTCTCTCTATGTGCCTATCGATGGCCAATTTGCCTGAGGGCCAAGCTTCCAGGAATTCTCTAATGAAACTATGCTTGAGTCTGTCCATGTTCCTCACCAGCAATAACAAGAGATTAAATCCAAGATTAACACTTGGCCAACAATCAGGAAACTGCCAACTCAGATAAACAAGCTGAAGTTAACAAGACCCAATCAAGTCCCACCAACGCTGACAGGGCAAGCCACTGCTTTATAAAATTAGAGTAAAACCTACTCTCTTATTAGCACTGATATTCATTACCTAGTTTGGTAATGAAAGGCCTACAAGAAAACAGCCAAGCTCAGAGAGCACCAAGGACCCCACAGCTCAAGAAAACAACCTAGCTCACAGAGCACCAAGGATGCCACAGTTCAACCCTGAGCTACAAATATTCTCTTCTAATTATGGCTTAGCGTGACGCATGACCCTTAATTCATACCTTCCTTCCCTGGAGTCTTATTATGATTTCTATTTCACTTTTTTTCCATCTGCCAAGAAGTTTCGGGGGAGCGATTAATAAAATATAATAAAATACCCTCCCTCGGGGACTGAATGCGAGGGAACACACTCCCCACAGTTTGGGCATTTCGAGCAACTTTTCCTTCTCTTAACCGTCATTTCTTCAGCTTCTCTGCCTTGGTTGGGATTTCCGATGAAGAAACGGGGTGTGTGTGGAGGGGTGGGGCTTCCAGGAGATTAGAGTGGTGTCAGGATCAAAGCAAGGTTGTTTTCAGCATCTCCTCCCTCCTCGCAGTAACAAAATAAGGTGCGGAGGAAGAAGATCTCGCTGCGCAAAAAAAGGATCTACCTCTGTCTTTGAGTGACAGCACTAATGGGAGCTCATAAAAATGTAGCAACCGCTTGTCAGCTTAATACTGCAAACCCTTTGCACCCTTAGAGGGGCAGCGTCCCTGGAATCAGCGGGGTTTTCTCAATAAGCCTACAGGCATTTGAGCCGCTCCAATTTTCTTTCAAGCTATCTGTGCTGATCCGGGTTACAGTGAGCCCCCCCCAATCACCAAAAGCTCCTAGGAGGAGGAGGAAGAGGAGGAGGGCAAGTATTAATACCACTTTACAATGCCTTGGTAAGGCAACACTTGGAATACTGCATCCAGTTTTGGTCACCACGATGTAAAAAAGACGTTGAGACTCTGGAAAGAGTGCAGAGAAGAGCAACAAAGATGATCAGGGGACTGGAGGCTAAAACATATAAGGAACAGCTGCTGGAATTGGATATGTCTAGTTTAATGAAGAGAAGGACAAGGGGGGACATGATAGCTGTGTTCCAATATCTCAAGGGCTGCCCCAAAGAAGAGGGAGTCAAGCTATTCTCCAAAGCGCCCGAAGGCAGGACAAGAAGCAACGGATGGAAACTCATGAAGAAGAGAAACAACCTGGAACTAAGGAGAAACTTCCTGACAGTGAGAACAATTCACCAGTGGAACCACCTGCCTCCAGAAGCGGTGAATGCTCCAACCCTGGAAGTTTTTAAGAAGAGACTGGACAGCCGTTTGTCCAAAATGGTACAGGGTATCCTGCCTGAGCAGGGGGTTGGACTAGATGACCTCCAAGGTCCCTTCCGACTTTATTATTATTATATACTGTTGCTCTCAGCCAGAAATAAAACAAGAGATGGGAGAAATGCCAGCCAAGACTATAGGGGTTCAACCTATTCTCCAGAGCACCTGAAGGCAGGAGAGGAAGCAATAGATTGGGAACTAATCAAGGAGAGAAGACACAATTCATTGACCTGGTCAGGAAAGAAGGGTTGGAGGAAGAAGGTGGAAGCATGTTTAGAGACGGGAATGTGGTGGAAACACTAAAGCTGAAGGGGGAGGGGACCTTTAGAGGGAGTAAAGAGATATTCCAATTTAGAGTCTGTTTAGGAGGGCGTGGAATGTCTGGGGTCAAATCGTTACGTCTGTATCTGCCAAGGGAAGGTAGACAATCTGGTGAGATTCGTGCAATACAATACAAAGCAGGCAGTCCTCAATTTGCAAACCCGATTTTTATCGTGAAGCAAGGCCGTTGCTAAGCGAGCTTTGACCCGCTTCGCCACCTGGCCAGAGCTGTTTAAGCGAATCACTGCGGCTCTGAAAATGAGTAACCCGGTTGTTAAGTGAATCGGGCTCGCCCCATTGACTTTGCTTGTCAGAAGGTCACGAAAGGTGGTTGCGTAAACCCCAGGACACTGCAACCGTCCTAAATAGGAGTCAGTTGCCAAGCATTTGAATTCTGATCCCGTGAGCACGGGGAGGCTGCAATGGTTATAGGTGTGAAAAACTGTCAGAGGTCACCTTTTCAGTGCGGTTCAACGCTCACTAAAAGAATCGTAAGTCAAGGACTACCTTGGGCCTGTCCATGAGTGGTTCTAGATCAGGGCTAGGCAAACTTGGCTTTTTTATGACTCGTGGACTTCAACTCTCTCTGAGCAGGGGGTTGGACTAGATGACCTCCAAGGTCCCTTCCAACTTCTTCTTCTTCTTCTTCTTCTTCTTCTTCTTCTTCTTCTTCTTCTTCTTCTTCTTCTTCTTATTATTATTATTATTATTATTATTATTATTATTATTATTATTGCTGTTGTTGTTGTTGTTGTTGTTGTTGTTGTTGTTATTATTATTATTATTATTATTATTATTATTATTATTATTATTATTATTATTATTATTATTATTATTATTATTCCTCCTCCCAGAATTCCTGAGCCAGCATGGGGAAAAATATGGCCCCTTCATGACTCATGGACTTCAACATTCTGTCCTCTTCTGTCCTAGCTCTTCAGGTGACTTTTGACAAACTAATCATTCCCAATTGTCCAGTGAGTGTGTATGGCTGTGACTATAATTTATTTATTTATTTATTTATTTATTTATTTATTTATTTATTTATTTATTTTATTTGTATACCGCCCTTCTCCCGAAGGACTCAGGGCGGTGAACAGGGCAATACATATTGAAAAACAAGATACAAAAATTAAAAACGATTAAACAAAATGCCCATGAATAAGTTAAAACACATTAAAAAATAGGTTAAAACAGATTAATAAAACCCAACCCCATCCCATCAGGCCAGGCCAGCTTGTTCAAAAAGGTAGGTTTTGAGATCGCGCCGGAAGGAGCGGAGGTCAGGCGCCATCCGGAGCTCGACCGGAAGATGGTTCCATAAATCCGGCGCGCCCACAGAGAACATAATCTATGGCGTTTCAACTTCTGCTTCCTCTAGACCAGGGCTAGGCACCCTTGGCTCTTTTATGACTCGTGGACTTCAACTCCCAGAATTCCTGAGCCAGCACGTGGAAAAAATATGGCCCCTTCATGACTCATGGACTTCAACTCCCAGAATTCCTGAGCCGGCATGGCTCAGCTTGGAAACCTCTCCCTTTCCCCTCAGCATGGCTGGCTCAGGAATTCTGGGAGTTGAAGTCCACGAGTCATAAAAGAGCCAAGGTTGCCTCCCCCTGTATCTTGATGGTTCAGCCTGATCCATAGTGCTGCGAGACCCAACACAAAGTTTTCCTCAACGTAGGATGCTAACAACCAGAAGGACAATTAACTTGACTCAACATAAGGCCAGATCTATCGAGTGAGACATTTTTCTAGTCAAGCCAGATTTGAGCAGAAGGATTAAAAGAGCCGGCCCACAGAACAATCAACGGCAAACCAGAGGTGAGCTCATCCCTCTTATTATGGGGAAAGGGAGAAAGATAATTAATCCATATAGCCTGGATAATTCATCCATCACTCAAGACTTGAAGCCTGACAGGCTTCTCCTGCTTCTCCTTTCCGCAACTGAAATTGAGTCTGATAATTGCGTCAAGCTCTTTGCCAAAACAATGTCAAATCTTGAAGGCATGAGGAATTAGCACAGAGTCAGGCAAGGCATGCTTCCCTGCGCATGCTAAAATGTGAAAGTGCAGCAGCTGCAAAATATCCCATGCTCACCGTCTACTACTGTTGTTGCGCCCTTGTCGATCATTTTTCCTCCTAACAGCGTCTTATTTGAATCGAAGAAACCAAGCCCCATTGGACCCCTGAGTAACCACACTAAGCCATCTAAAAGTGGACTGGGCGAAAAGGCTCATCCCTAAAATGGACTAAAAGCTCCCTTATTTTTATTTTTTATTTTTTTTCCATCGTTAGAGGGCTTCAGTTGCATTCACCAAAAGCCCATCCCACCATGTGCCCAGGTAAAACATAAGGAGAGAATTGGAAATGCATGGAATGGGATAGTAACAGGTAAAGGTATTCCCATGACCGACTCTAGGGGGCGGTGCTCATCTCCGTTTCTTGGCTGAGGGAGCCAGCATGCTTTGAAGACATTTCCATGGTCATGTGGCCAGCATGGCTATGGGCCAAAGGTGCACAGAACATGTTACCTTCCCACTGAAGTGGTACCTATTGATCTACTCGCATTTGCATGCTTTCGAATTGCTAGGTGGGCAGGAGCTGAGGTGAGGAACAGGAGCTCGTCCCATTGCATGGTGCTCGGGTCCCAAACCCAGGCTGTCAGCTTTCCAGCTGTCAAGCTCAGCGTTTTTAACCGCTGAGCCATCGCGTCCCTCTCAAGATAGTAGCAACCTGAAACAATATTCACACAACACTTCTCCCCAATCTGTGCTCCACTCTGAGTTTCACCCTAACACACACACACACACACACACACACAGAGAGAGAGAGAGAGAGAGGGGGGGGGGAAATATATGTAGCTTGGGGCTGGATTGCGGAGTCCTTGGTGCTCTCTGAACTTAGTGGTCTGCTTGTAGATGTTTTGTTACCAGACTAGGTAACATCTTCAGTGTTACAAAAAGACTGGAATGTTTTTCCTCTACCAAACCACACCCAGATAAGCAGGGATTAACACCAGACAAACAGTCAAGCGGAAAACCAAACTCTAATTAAGGCACTACCAAGTAGCAAACCACACTCTCACCAACCCTGGGAGAGCAAGCTATTGTACATAAACAGGGGAAAACTCCTCACTCAGACTGATAGCGTTACCTAGTTGGGTGATGAAAAATCTGCAAGCAAACGACCAAGCTCAGAGAGAGCGCCAAGGACTCTACAAGAAAATCTACATTTTGCTCCCTGCTTCTTTAATCCTAGCAGCAGTTTAAATATATATTTTAGCCCTCCTCTCCTCTCCAGCACATGGAAAAAATATGGCCCCTTCATGACTCATGGACTTCTCCACCCTCCACTCTTCCAGCTTGATTGACTGGGGAATTCTGGGACTTGAAGTAAGTTCGTCCGTCCATACATCTTAAAGTTGCCAAGGTTGGGGAACACCGATGTTGGTAGTGAAAAGTAGACGGTAACGTTAGAGGAGAAAAGCTGCTTTCAGAAGTAAGGCTGTCATCAAGGAAAGTAAATAACTGAGGAAGTATGCCCAAAAAAGGAGCAAAGGGTACTTTTTAAACACGGACACACACACACACACACACACACACACACACACACACACCGATCTTTTATTTATGGTTGGATTTGTAGGCGCAGCAGCTGTGATGTTGGGAAGGCGAACCCCCACTGTGATCCATCAGCCTGATGCTTTCCTCACACTTTATAATCTTCCTGACATTCACACTCGTCCAATTCAGGAAGCTTGGAACTTTTTCTGACTTCCATCTTACTTTTCTGAAAAGCTAAAGTTGCTAAGGTCGGATACCCTGTTCTAAGTAGGGTTTATTATTATTATTATTATTCTGCGTCCCCTACGCACAGAATTCTTGCCAAACCAAAGCACTGTTAACTACTTGCACCGTTAAATGTATCCTCTGAGAACGTCTAGGGAGGAGCAGTATTAACTTTCCTCTTCCCACCTAAACTATTCTAACCTTTTGTCAGGGCCCACCCCAATCCACGTCTTAGGAAAACAAAAACTCTTGGAGTCAGTTCTAGTCCAAAAGGAATTTTTTACTAGGACATGTTTGGTTGTGGAAATACAAGACAGGACTTAGTATTGTTTTACAAATTGAAACTTTATAAAGGGTTCCCGGTTCAACCCCCTTTCCCTCAACCCCATTTGGTCAGCCCCCCATCATTTTACTTCGTGTCATCCCTTTCGTGGGAAAAAGGGAACTTGGAATCTTTATGGTTATTGCCTTCTTCCTCTACAGATTTAAATGAAGACACAGGCCAGATGCCTTCTTCTCTAACCCTCCCTTTTGTTACCCCAGTTCAAAAGGTTTCCCTTGGTCTCTGAAATAACCTAAGGCAGGCTGAATCCACATCCGCTTCTCCTTCCTCGGGAGATGGCAGAATCCATGGGGGGGGAGAGAATAATGTTTTGAACATACGTTTATGAATGTGATATAAATGGATTCTGACAGCTTTGCTGTCTTTTGCTCCTCTGGAATGCAGCTCCTCCCACCTTGGCAATCCAGACTACGTTCCACCACACCAAGGTGATGTTGGACTTCTCTGCAGGATCTGAGAACATGCATAGGGCTTGCTCAGACCTTCCAAGAGGAAAGATCAAACGGGGGTGGGGGAAGAGGTGAGCAGGAAGAAGGCCAACCAAAGTTCTCCCAAGAATTTTCTTCTTGGGGTTCAGAAGACATCAGCCACAAGATCCACTAGCCCGAGCTTCAGCTCTTTCTTTGAACCACAGGCTGTTTTTAAGACAGCAAACCAGCAAAAGCCAAAAGCCACCTGCTCCCTTCTAGAGCACTACGATCCATCTTACCATGCTACCTAGTCAAGGTCCATAGGACTCCATCAACTAAATTATCTCCCTGTCACTTTAATATTTTGCCATCTGCTAAATGGAACGTTCAGCACGCCTAGCAGGTCCCATAAAGACACTTATTTATTACGTTACACAGAGCAACATCTGCCACAGAGCATGGCTCAACTGCCTCTCCTAATTAAACAAACAAACTGGATGGTTTTTCAAAGATGGCCGGACGTCCCGTTTTGTTGTTGTTGTTGTTTGCCAAAATCCTGGTTTAAGAAAAAACAAACGGAGGTGCTATCGTGATTGATTAACCCGCAAGATTGTTAACAGGCCATGCTTGAGGGACCTGGAGGCAGAAGAATTCCTGAAAGACCTAAAATTCCCCCTTAGGAGAAGGATTCACTCCTATTCAAGAGAGAAACGGAAGAAGGCTGCTTATAAGCTGGCTTGCAGCGGATCTGTGTTAAATACGGTATTTTTGGCGTCGACGCACGGGAAATAATAACGGGGTGATAGCTCTGGAGAACTGGGGTCGTGCACAACGCTTTTGAGGAACACAGAGTGGTCCTGGACTTACTCGGGATGCGCTTCGAAGGAAGCATCATGCAATTCCAATTTGGGAACTGGATTCTTTTACAGAAGACGGTGAGCTATTCTTAGGCTTTGGAATCAATTGTCACCCTATCTAGGGGGAACCAAGAGTAAGTTAGAGAAGCCTGCAGGTGCTCCTCAACTTACGACCACAATTGAGCCCAACATTTCTGTCACTGAGAGACCGTGGTTAAGCGGGTTTTGCCCCATTTTAAGACCTTCCTTGCTGCCATTGTTAAGTGAATATTTGTAGCCGTTAGTCACACGGTTGCGTGAATCGGGCTTCCCCTTGACTTTGTCAGAAGGTCGCCAATGACGAACACAGGACACTGCAACCGTCATAAATACAGTTATTACTTTACAAATAAAGTCCCGGGGTCCCCGCTATCCCCTTTTGTGACCTTCTGACAAGCAAAGCCAATGGGGAAGCCAGGTCCACTTCGCAACCTTCGTGTTACCTTCAACTGCCATGATTCACTGAACAACTGTTGTTCTGCTACAGGCAGTTGTATTGCGGATTTAATTCCTTGTTAAGATACTTATTGGTCTGTTTAAGCGAATTTAGTCACATTTAATGGCCCTTTGCAGACAGTGAACTCATAAAGCACCTGGTTCATCTGAAATACCTTTATTTTGCCTGTAGAAGGTGGTTACAGCAGAGAAGGTATGGTCAGGTGAATCTGGACGGAGCTTTAAGGTCGAAAGACAGTAACAGGATTACTGTTTGCATGGCTTGTGTTCAGATGTTACAATGGAGGATGGAACACAAGGGAGCAAGGAGAAGGAGGAAGTCCAACCCAGAAGGGGTGGATCCTAGTACAGCATCATGAGCAGGATAGGAAATACATCACAAAGGGGGAAGGTACTGGCAGACCCAATTAGCATATTATAATTTCCCAAGAACAGCCACGTGGTGGCAGCACAACTGTGGCAAGGAAGGCCGTCAAAGGAGGCAAAACTGACGTAACCAGTGTCTCACTTAGCAACAGACATTTTGGGCTCAGTTGTGGTCTTAAGTCGAGGACTACCTGTACAGGTGGCAAGAATGAACCCTTAGCGCTTCAAACTCAACTCCTGTTCCTGGTCATTTGAGCCTGACACTTAGATTGCCTTTCCTTTAAAGGCTTTTTTTTAAAAAATAAACAGGAGTCAGACCAGCAAACCCAGGCTGTGCCCGTGATTACTTAGGCCCTGTGCCACTGCAGTGTAACAGATCTCCCAACAAACTAATTTTATTATTTTAATGGAAATCCGTATCCTATTTGTTAGACTGACATATGACTAGCCATTAGTAACAGTTCATTTCCAAAGCCGTGGCAAATAAAGGTCGATTAAATATTAACGAGCCCCAACCCAGCCAGCAGGCAACCGCATTTCCCCCCCCCTTCCCACCCCACCCCCACTTGTCATCTTGCTTAAACAAAAATAGAAAGATCGAAATGCTGGTCATGTTCGGGGTGGAATGTGGGGGTATGAATATGCCACTGTCCGGCGCAAAGGATCTTATACACCGCTTTACAGCCCTCAAGACCCACCTCCAATTTCTACTAGCCTAAGAAGTCAGATCCTGTGTGCATGACTTGATGGGATAGCACTAGCAATAGCACTTAAACTTATATACTGTGCCACTTCATTGTGCTTTACGGCCCTCTCTAAGCGGTTTACAGCGTCAGCATCTTGCCTCCGACAATCTGTCTCTTCATTTTACCAACCTTGGCCAGATGGAAAGCTGAGTCAATAACAATAGCAATAGCACTTAAACTTATATACCACTTCATTGTGCTTTACAGCCCTCTCTAAGCGGTTTACAGAGTCAGCCTATTGCCCCCGACAATCTGGGTCCTCATTTTACCGACCTCGGAAGGATGGAAGGTTGAGTCATCCTTGAGCTGGTGAGGATCAAACCCCTGACAGTGAGCAGACTTAGCCTGCCCTTCTGTATTCTAACCACTGCGCCATCAATGATTCTAGGCTGATGACACATTTAACTCCGCTCCCCAACTCTGCTTGCTCTTCTCCTACAACCGTCCACCTTATGTTGTCTTATAAGTCTTGCAGACAAATAAGGGCAGGGGTGCTAGACGTTAATAATGAAGAGGTGATACTGCATTTTGGATGGTGAGACTTTGGGTAATCAAATGGAAGAGATCGTGGCACGTTGACGATGGCCTTCCAGGCGTGAAACTCTGGACTGCTGCATTAAGAGAAAGAGGTTTCTTTCATGACGGTCTGTAAAGCTACCATGATATCCCAGGGTGCTTGTCAGCTCCTCAAAAGTCATCCCCATGTCATGCCCTCTAGGACAAATAAATTCTCTTCTCCATCCTCCACCCTGATCGCAACACTCAAGTGTCCATCTGAATTCACGAAAGGTCTTTTTGAGATACACAGGCATGGTGGGGGAAAATCAGAGCTAGGCACCGATTCTCCCTCTATTTATTATTTTCTGCAGAAGCAACTAAGCAACTGAGAAAGGGTGTGTGTGTGGAGGGAGAGACTTGAGCGTGGTTGCATTGCCATCAGAGTGTTTAACACACTGATCCTAAATCTTCTAGAGAGCTAGCTATAAAATACTGCACACAGCACAATCCAATGGTGGGAGTAAAAACCATCAACAATTTTACAGAACGCTGAGATCAGCCTCTTGAGAGGAAAGGGGGAAAGCAGGGCAGAATGGCAGACCCCCATCAAATGAAATCCCAGTCTCTAAGATGCTATTCAATGGTGTGTGTGTTTTTTTGTTTTTTTTTTCAACTAAAGCCATACATTTCTTTTAAGGGGAAGATTAAAGCAGGGTAGAATTAATGTCCCCATTTTTCAAGAAGAGTTGAAAGATTGTCTTGAAAGAATCTTAGTTTGGCATCAAAGTAGATGTTATGCAAAACCCACATCATTGACCTTCCAAGTACATAGCTTTAATACATGGGGGGGGGGGTACCCAGCAAGAGGCATTGTACTCTTTCTGAAGCCATCCTGCATATACGTGCACCTGGAAGGAATCCCAGCATCGACACAACAGCAAAAATCCACAATAACCAAACTGGGACGCTGTTTTCCATTGATTTTTTTTTTTTGCTTAGGAACTAAAGAAAACTGCAGTATGAGGTCCCATTGGTTTAATGCACTTACATATTTTGCAGGGGAAATCAAGTTCCAAAGCCCGTTGCCTCTGGTGACAATATGACATCATCACTCCCCCACCGCTGTGGCTGGCAAGCAGCTGCTGACTCCAATTTTGAAGGACAATCACGGAAAATCTTTTGCCCCGTTTTGCTCAGCGCATCAGAAATTTCATCGAGTGGTTTCTTCTGCATTAACCCAACTGGTCTTTGTCCCCAAAGATTTTCCTCTGTACAAAAAAATAAAGCTGGAGCTCATAACTTTTTATTAGGCAACAGCCACCCATTCTTCTTTTTTAATAATAATTTTTATTAAAGTTTAGCACTAAAGGGATAAAAAAACTAATACAAACTAGGAAGAATACGAAAAGTAAAAAAATAAAAAAAATTGCAGAGAAAAAGAATACATACAGGCACGTTTGTGTATATTGTATGTATGTGTCTCTATCTCTATCTCTACATTTCTAGCTGTTGGTACGTAGGTACTGTGTTTGTGTACACACACACACACACGGACCCTCCCTTCCTCCACACCAGAACAAACAACTTTGGTAACGTATTACTTTCCATAATATTTTAATAAAAGTTTTCTTGTTCCCATATCTCTTCTCTTATCAATAGACAAAACGTAAAAACTCACCGTTCAGTCATTATAGGATGCGTTAGAAGAAAATGGATCAGAACAAAAGCTAAATTCAATTTCATTTCCATTTCATTTCTAATTAAAATCAGATCTCTTTCATTTGATTACTAGGGTTACAAGAAAGTTCAGCTTGAAAGTTCACTTTGGAGGCAATTGGATCAAATCTCCAAATTGGACAATGAATCCAACTATGGAATCAGATTATCTGCCTCTGAATCAAACTGATAATTCAGGGAATTTTTGCTTCTGAATAGAAAGTCCTCCCCCCCCTCCCCCCCAAAATTGAATTGCCTTTCCAAATCAGACTACTGTACAGTAATTCCACTCAATAAACATATCTGAAGGAGAAATAAAATTGTCTGAGAAATACAATCAATAGGAAAAAATTTCCAGGTTCTGACTTAATCCATGCTTGCTTATTGCTTTCCAGCCTCCCATTTGTTTATTTTCTCTCTGTCATAAAAAAAATCAGTCTTGTAACAATATCTGGATGTTTCTGCACAGTTTATATACAGATCTGAGGTCCCTAATCAAGCAATTTGTTAGATGTTTTGTGCCAGCCATTGGCAGTTACCCAAAAAGGTCATCAGATGGGAGCAAAGAGGCTTCTTTGCTTTCACTGATGAGTCAGGGGTCTCAGACCCCTGCAGTCCCATTGGAGAGAGAGTTTTATGGTTAGGGAGGGACCGAGACCCCCCATAATTACCTCTGCTCAGGGGCTGCTCTTTGTTCTAGCGCTTCTCATCTTTCTCTCTCTCTTGCATGCATTCTCTCTCTATCATACAAGCATGGATGCCTCCATGCCATATAGCTCTTTTTATATAACCTATCGATGAATAAAGCTTCATAATGACTGCATCTCTGCATCCTGCCTTTTTTACTTGGAAGCACCTTAACGACCCATCGATCTCTCGTCAGAGCTGCCTAACAAATTCTGATGTAGCACCAGGGCTTTTTTTCTCATAGAACGCTCAGAATGGAGTTCCGGCACCTTTCTTGGATGGAACCTTGTAGGGTAGGCAAGGCGGGTTGTATGACATGTGTGAGTTCCGGCACCTTTTTTCTTTTACAAAAAAAGCACTGTGTAGCACCATCAATCTTTGGATCAGTGGGGCTTTGGTGCTCTCTGAGCTTGGTTGTTTTGTTGCAGACATTTCCTTAGCAAACTAGGTAACCTCATCAGTGCTAGTAAAGCAGTAGGGCTATTACTGATATTCTTTTCTATCGGTAATCTTTGGATTGACCAGAGAGTAGATGAAAATTCAGTGTAGGAGAAGAGCAGGAACGGCCTGGGGGTGGGGGTGGTGGAGTCAAGAAGATCATCAGCCTGGAGTCCTTACATTCCCCAAACAATCCAAGGCCAATTCCCCTTGGATTCCGTTGACTCTTACTTAGTGCCAATTTAGTGCTGACCTTAGCTGGCTTAGTTAACAGTGGGGCGGCATGGTGGCTAGGTGGTTAAGCTGTTGGGCTTGTCAGCTGGAAAGCCGGCAGCCCAGGTTTGAGACCCGAGCGCCATGTGGCAGGGTTGAGTTCCCGTCCTCGCCTCAGCTCCTGCCAACCTAGCCGTTCGAAAGCATGCAAAGGTGAGTAGATAAATAGGTACCACTTCGCTGGGAAAGTAACAGTGCTCCATGATGTCACGCTGGCCACACGATTGCGGAAATGTCTTCGGACAATGCTGGCTCAATGGCCGTGAAACAGAGCTGAGCAACGACCCCTAGAGTCAGCAATGACTAGCGGAATAAAATCTGCAGGGACCCCCTTCCCTTTTTTGCCTCAGTTGATTAGATTCTTGTGAACCGGCGTGGTCAATAAAGCATTTTAACTGGAACTCAGTTTGTGTGTGGTCCTGATTCCTCATGTTGTGATTCAGGGTCAGCCTGTGGGTTCGGCAGTTGGGTCGGACGACTCAGAGGAGGAGGGGGGTGTTGAAGATCTTGCTGATGATAGCCCTCAGGCAGGCCCCTCCCACTTGGTCACCATGGAGACCCAGCTGTGTGACCCTGACAGCGTGGATGAAGATGACCCACAGCTGGCCCTGTTCAAGGACGCCCGACGCAGGAGGCAGTCAATCAGGAGTAAACAGAGGAAGGCAATGGGGCTCCTTGGAAGGAGGCAGAGAGAAGCCATGCCCTGAACTGTATTTAAGGGGGCATGCGTGGGAGGGCTGGTTTGCTGAAGGCAACTGCTTGAATTAGTTCCTGTGTCATAGCTCCTGTTTCATGGTTGGTGTCTGTTTTATGTTAATAAATTTGGCAGGCTTTATTCCAGCCTCTTGCCGTTTGTAAAGGGGTTGTCCCTGCCTTTTTCTGCAGGGCCGGTAGCAGGCTGGTACAGAACACCTCAAGCCCAACACCACTATGGTTCAGCATCAAAAGCAAAGAGAGAGAGAGAGAGAGAGATAGCAGAGACCAAACAGATTCATTCCACTTTTGTTGGACATTTGCGCTTATTTGGGGAACGAGAGGAGCGATTCAAATTTTTCCGAGAGCAGATAAACGTGGATTAAGCACCTGATGATCAAACGGGATAAGGTTCGATTATATTTGATTGGAGCTATCTGAGCTCTGTTGACCTCAGCTGTAAAAACGTCCTGTTTTCTCATTTCTAAATCTAGAAATCAAACTAAATGAATAGTTGCGTTGCAGTGATGCTCCTAGCTGGGCGGATTGTTCTAAATGATTGCCAGTTTTGCCGAAAGGCAAGGAAAAGTGTCATAAATAATCCTGAGTGCCCAGAAGAGATTTATTTAAAAGCAAGAAGGAGTTACCAGACATTATGGAAAGTACTTGAGGAGGAGGGAAAAGCTCTTTATCGCTTTAGCAGATTTATGATTTGCTTTCTGTAGGTGGGGTAGCTCTGTGTGTACGGAGGGGAAAGATCTGTGATTTTGATCTTTTTTAAACCATTTCGTTGCTCCCTCTCAAATTTACAACCAACCTTATTTCAAAATGTTAGACTAGGATGATCATAATCACAATCATAATAGTAAAGTTGGAAGGGACCTTGGAGGTCATCTAGCCCAACCCCCTGCTCAGGCAGGAAACCCTACACCATTTCAGACAAATGGCTGTCCAGTCTCTTCTTAAAAACTTCCAGTGTTGGAGCATTCACCACTTCTGGAGGCAGGTTGTTCCACTGGTTAATTGTTCTCACTGTCAGGAAGTTTCTCCTTAGTTCTAGGTTGCTTCTCTCCTTGCTTAGTTTCCATCCGTTGCTTCTTGTCCTGCCTTCAGGGGCTTTGGAAAATAGCTTGACTCCCTCTTCTTTGGGGCAGCCCCTGAGATATTGGAAGACTGCTATCATGTCACCCCTAGTCCTTCCCTTCATTAAACTAGACATACCCAATTCCAGCAGCCGTTCCTTATATGTTTTAGCCTCCAGTCCCCTAATCACCTTCACTGCTCTTCTCTGCACTCTTTCCAGAGTCTCAACATCTTTTTTACATCGTGGTGACCAAAACTGGATGCAGTATTCCAAGTGTGGCCTTACCAAGGTATTGTAAAGTAGTATTTACACTTCACGGGATCTTGATTCTATCCCTCTGTTAATGCAGCCTAGCACTGTGTTGGCTTCTTTGGCAGCTGCAGCACACTGCTGGCTCATATTGAAGTGATTGTCCACTAGGACTCCGAGATCCCTCTCACAGTCACTCCTATTGAGCAAGGTACCCTCTATACTATACCTGTGCATTTGCTTTTTCTTGCCTAAATGTAGAACCTTACTTTTTTCACCGTTGAATTTCATTTTGTTAGATAGCGCCCAGTGTTCAAGTCTGTCCAGATCCTCCTGTATCTTAAGCCTGTAACTTCTGGAGTGTTGCCTATTCCTGCCAGCTTGGTGTCATCTGCAAATTTGATGAGTTCCCCATCTATCCTTTTGTGCGGGATGTTTCTGGAGAGAAGCGAAAGGACTATGTTTGTGTGACAACAAATGCTTCGCTAATGATGATTTTGTTAATTAATCCAGTAGCCTGAGTTTGCACAATGCACCAAATCAGCAAACAACCACAGATCTAGGCCTGTGTAATTCTTTAGAACCGCAAACCAAACAGTCACAGTTCAGCCTCTTGAATAAACCCAGCTTTCATTCTCAATCAATCAGAAGAGAGCTGGAAGGGACCTTGGAGGTCATCAAGTCCAACCCCCTGCTCAAGCCGGAGAACCTCCACAATTTCAGACAAGTGGCTGTCCAGTCTCTTCTTAAAATCCTTCAACCAGCCTATCCAATCATGTTATTGGGAAGGTAAAGTTAGATGACTATGCCACCGCGTACTTCTGGAAAAAGAAAGATGGCATCAAAGATCAGGCAGAGCCTGAGGGCGGAGTCAAATGAGTAATCAGCCTGGAATCGTTGTTCCCACAAGCTATCTAAATCCAACTCCACCCCCTTGAATTCTTCTGACTTGTATTTCACGCCAATTTAGAGCTGACCGTTAGTTGACTAGATTTTTGTGTATAGGCTGGAGCAGTAAATCAGCTTAACTGGAATTTGTGGTCCGATTCTTCACGCCCGATAGATGGGTGCAATTTTAACAAGTGTATTATTCCGTCATCAAATCCAGATGCTTTCAGAGAGGAAGAGAAAATCTTCATATACAAAAAAAAACAGATGAAAAACCCTTTTCTAGACTGATTCTGCTTTTGCTCTGTTGCTCTGCATTTAAAAAAAATAAACAAAAGAGCTGCCAATCACAAACTGCCTTTTGTCTTTTGGATTTAGGCTGGGGGGGCCAAAGTAAGAACCTGTTTCCCCCCACCACCCAATCCATAAACTTAAATTGACTGCATGCAGGAGAGCAATGGCTGCTGGGGAATTTTAAATGTCTCCCCCACATACAGCGATGGCTTAAAGAAGCATTAGATAAATGGAATAAGTGCCCTTGATCAAATATCATCTCTTTAAGCTTAGAGCTTTTGCTGCTACATAAATAAAAGCAGGGTAAATTAATGGAAGCAGAGATGCAGATGAGACTGCATCAGTAGGAGGACCCATTTCCTCCACTTAGTCTTTCAGGAAGATTTTTCTCCCCCTTCATTTAAAGGAAGCAATAAAAATTTGGAGGAGGCAATCAGGATGAAATCACGAGTACCTGCAATTTTCACCCTTGGTGTTGCTGAAGGAGCTGCACTTTATACTCCTAAAATAAGTTTAACGAGGCACCATTAAATCCAGCAGAGGAACACCGATAGATCTGCTGTTAACCATCCTGAGAAACTGACATTTACCGTCTTAACTACTGAAAAATAATCCTTTGGGGGCAACCTCCAAACTTTGCCTTGAGTTACTCCCAATGCTGGACCAGTAATTAAGTTAATCAACTGACTGGCTTAATAGGCTAGGTCCGTGTTCCTCAACCTTGGCAACTTTAAGAGGTAGGGACTTCAACTCCCAGAAGTCTAGGAGCTGATGTCCACACATCTCTTAAAGCTGTCAAGGTTGAGAAGCACCAGATTAAGTAAGGTGAGAAAGAGGATTAGGTAGAAGATCAAAGTCCTGCCCTTATGTCATAAGTCCTGCCCTTATGATCTTCCAATGAACTCTGGGATGGGGTGGGGTGGGGGTCTTCAAACATGGCAACTTGAAGACTTGTGGACTTCATTTCCCAGAATTCCTCAGCCAACCATGCTGGCTGGAGAATTCTGGGAGTTGAAGTCCACAAGTCTTCAAGTTGCCAAGTTTGGAGGCCCTTGGCCATTTAGGCTAGTTTGATACTTAGGCTGAATCCGTCAAAGTGCGTATTGACGTAGATAAAATTGGCAAAGCTTATCCGCTTAACTAAATTTTTTAAAAAATCCCTCAAGATATTACAAGTTCTTCATTCCAACGATGCATTTCCTCACACAAGTCTCTCACCCATGAGGTCACCACTCTGACTCACAAAAGGGAAGGTTGCAGAGCCCAATCTTCACCTTTTGATGGCAGGACACCAAGATCCAAATCCTGGGAATGAACACCTCCTCTTCTCTAGAAGAAAGTGAAATTTTGAAAGAGGTGCACGAGTATCTTTTTATTATTGAAAATGACAGAACCTGAGCAGAACATAAAACAGATCAGCATCTTGTGGAAGGACTATCTAGAAGGTACTTTCCAAAACAAAATCTTCAGAGAACAAGAATCAACTGGTTTTCGGTGGTGGGAACTATGTCATAAATGAAAATAGATCCTAACTAACAAAGGACTTCCTCTCTTGAGTTGATTATTTATTTGTTTTTAGAGCTGAAGACCAAACCATAAAAAAACAACCCCAATTGATATATTTTGCTTATATTTATTTATTTATTTATTTATTTATTTATTTATTTATTTGTTTGTTTGTTTGTTTGTTTGTTTGTTTGTTTTATATACCGCCCTTCTCCCGGAGGACTCAGGGCGGTGTACAGAGCAATAAAGTAAGAATACAATAAAGCAATAAAGTGAGAAAATTTTAAAACCCAAATCCATCAGGCCAGGCCGGCTTGTTGGAATAGATAAGATTTTAGATCACGCCGGAAGGAGCGAAGGTCGGGGGCCATCCGGATTTCAGCTGGTAAGCGGTTCCAAAGGATTGGCGCACCCACCGAGAATGCTCTCCCCCTGGGGGTCACCAGCCGACATTCTCTGACCGGTGGCACCCTGAGGAGGCCCTCTCTGTGGGAACGTACAGGATGGAGGGACGTTGACGCCGGCAGTAGGTGCTCCCGTAGGTAATCCGGACCCACGCCATGTAGGGCTTTGTATGTCATCACTAGCACCTTGAATTTCACCCGGAAGGCAGCTGGAAGCCAGTGCAGCTCACGGAGCAGAGGTGTAATATGGGAGTATCGGGAGACCCCCAAAAGCACTCGTGCAGCTGCACTCTGCACCAGCTGAAGCTTCCGAGTGGTTCTCAAGGGCAGCCCCATGTAAAGAGGGGGCCAAAATAGGTAATAACATAAAAAAAGTAGTATTTAAGAAGAGCCTGGTTAATTACATCCTTGAACCCATCTCTTCAAGGCATAATTCTTCTTTGTTTCTTAACTGCCTACCAGGATTGAGTTGAACAATTTGGCAAGTCTTCCCTGCAACTTGGATGCAGAAGCACAAAACACTCGGTTTCTATGGCGATTAAGCTGGGCTCTTTCATCTTCCAAAGACAACATGGCAGTTGTGCAATTTATTCCTTATCTCAAAATCTGCATGCCTTGGCCAAAAGACCCTCATTTTTAAGGTCATTTATTCATCTGAAATGACTCAGAAGTTAATTTTAAAAATGTCTGACATTATAAACAGACCATGTTCGGAAAATGAGATGGGAAAAGAACAAACTTTTGCAGATTAGACTGAGTCTATTTTTGAAAAGAGAATTAAGAAATGACCAGCCCTGAGAATGTAGGAAATGCTACAATGGATGAAACAAGTTGATGTTGTAGTAAAACAAAAGAGTGACCTGGATAACTTTCTTGTACCCTGTTATAAGTTATCCTGTGGTAAGATGGGCAGCCAATAAATTTTACAAATAAATAAATATACTGGATTTACCTATTTACCTATTACCTATTACTATTTATCTATTAAAGTTGTGGAAAAATTTTATGAGAAGGGCCAAAGAAAAAAAATGAAAAGAATTTGATTTCCAGGATTTTACTTGAAAGGACCAAAAGAATTGAGATTAAAAGTGAAGGAAGGAATATAAAATTGGTTTATTTGATCATGACTAAAATAGATATGTTGTTGTCTCTGGTAACCCTTAATGAATGTTTGCTGACTGGAACTGAAGGATGAGGCGTTAAATATCCATTTATATTTAAGAGATGAAATATATATAACATTTATAGGCTGCCCATCTTACCACAAGATAACTCTGGCAGAGGAATTCTGGCAGTTGAAGTCCACAAGTTTTAAAGCTGCTAGGTTTGGAGACCCCCCCCCCTTCTCTAACAGTACTGTTAGGCATATGGTGATAGCCTACATAGTTGGGTTGAAAATATATAAACTATGATGTTGTGACTTTAAGATGTTAATTGGCCAATGGGTGTGTAAGTGTTCTCATGGCCATAAGAGGGAGCTAGGAACGTAGCTTCTTTCTCTCTCTGAATTCACTGCTCTCTCTACTATTACTGTTTTGCTGTACTGTTGGTTTACTACTGTGATAAACCTGAACAACTGTGTATTGACCTCTGGACCGGTAAGAAGACTTTGTATTTGGAATACTCCTTGGACTGTTGCTATTGTGTATGACCTGGACTGTTTATTTTTGACCGTGCATTTTTGTTTTTACACCACCTCAAAAGTAAAATACTTTTTGTTTTCACAACTCAGTGTACTCTTGTGGTTACTGTGTGACTCTTACTGCTCTCAGTACCCTTCCTTGTCTGTGCAACTCCTTGCTAGCACAAGGAGACCTCTGCACAACAATTCCTAACAGGTACGATTAAAACTGAGTAAAAAATTTTCAATTTCTCAAATGTTGTCTTCCCCTGAGGGAAAGGCTCACATCCATATATACGGTATATATATATATTCTACACCTCCTCAAGGAGTTTGAAAATTCCTTTCTAATTTCTCTTTTACTGGAAGTGGCAAGGGAACGAAGGCTACGGTGGAGGGAGGGGGACGGCAAGACTGCTTTGCCACACAACCCTCTCCTGATCCTTCAACTCCATTATTAAAATCTCACTCAGAAGGTTTTTCTTTTAATGCCCAGCCTGTCTTGCTCTCTTCGACAGCCTTAATTTTTCACCTGTGACATTTACACAGTCTCCTCTGACAGCTTCCTTCAGCGATGGGAGAAACCACACGGTGGCATTTGTGTGTGTGTGTGTGTGTGTGTGTGGGGAGGAATCGTAGGCATTTTGTTTCCTTTGTATTCCTGGAAATAAAATTGCAGTGAGATTGTGTGTGTGTGTGGTGTGCATGTGTGTGTGTATGGCAAGATAAATGCACCCACCACGCCTGCTTTATACTTCCCAGGCAGGTGTGCTATTCTCAAACTGCAGAAAGCCTGTCTCTCCAGTTGCTCACCAACTCTGATCAGTTCTTTCCAAATGACATTTGAGTATTCATATCCGCCTCCAAACAGATTAGGCGTAGGCCGTAAATCAGAGGAGATTAACTTGGCAAAACATTGTGCCATATGCAGCTGTTCCCATTTCCCGAGCGAGGGAGATTATTAAATTATAGTTCAAGGTATGGCGGCGGCAGTGTGAACGCAGGGACCCACCTGGGGCTAAAGAGGATAGCCATGGGAGGCGGGTTTTATGCTCGGGATCAAAATGGGCAAAAGAATTCCTAACATCCGTCCAATCTCATTGCCACACCTTTAAGGTATAATCATAATCATAATAGTAAAGTTGGAAGGGACCTTGGAGGTCATCTAGACCAGCCCCCTGCTCAGGCAGGAAACCCGATACCCTTTCGGACAAATGGCTGTCCTGTCTCTTCTTAAAAACTTCCAGGGCTGGAGCATTCACCGCTTCTGGAGGCAGGTTGTTCCACTGGTTAATTGTTCTCACTGTCAGGGAGTTTCTCCTTAGTTCTAGGTTGCTTCTCTCCTTGATTAGTTTCCATCCGTTGCTTCTTGTCCTGCCCTCAGGCGCTTTGGAGAATAGCTTGACTGCCTCTGATCTGCTGAAGGGCAGTCATCAGGAGCAAAGAATCAGGACCGTCCGTTAAGTTGCAGCATGGAAGATTTATTCACACCTGTACAGGTAACTCCACAACGTACAACCACCGCTGAGGCCAAAATTTCTACGGCTAAGTGAGACATTTGTTCAGTGAACTTTGCCCCCTTTGACAAACTTCCTGGCGACCGTCGTTAAGTGAATCACGGCAGCTGTTAAATGGGTAACACGGTTGTTAAGTGAATCCAGCTTTCCCCGTTGGCTTTGCTGGTCAGAAGGTGGCAAAAGGTGTGTGTGTGTGTGTGTGTGTGTGTGTGTGTGTGTGTGTGTGTGTGTGACGTGACCCTGGGACACTGCGACCGTCATAAATACGAGTCAGTTGCCAAGCGTCTGACTTTGGATCGCGTGAAAAATGCCACGAAGCTCGTGTAAAAAATCCGTCGTAAGTCGCCTTTTTCAGTGCCGTTGGAAACTCCGGTCACTAAATGAAGTGTTGTAAGTCGAGGACTCGCCTATAAAGGGTCGTAAGTTGAGGACAACTCTGTTTTCCCTTCGATTTTTCATTCATTAGTTCTGGGTGGTCTTCTGGACTGGAGCATCCAGCAAAGGGGCCTTTCCTATCATCTGCAGGACATTTGAAGTTTCCTCCCAAAAAACCATCCCATCATTTCTCTCCTCTCCGGGGGGAATACAACCCCCCCCCCCCCAGCATATGGTTCTTCACATGCTTCCCACCTTCCTCCATACTTTCTATATTTAGCAACTCCGGATGGGGAAATAACAAAGACGGTGAAGAAACCGGAATTCTCGGGCAGAAGCTGCGGGCCTGTTCCAAGTATTCTTTTCCTTGACGGTTTCCATGACGACAGTCCAAAGGAGTCTATCTTCTTAAGTGGCAAGTGGCTGCTTTGGGGAGTTAAGATGAGGAAGGAATTTATACCTTGCCGTAACGCTAACGAGAAACAATCCCAAGTTCTCGTTACAGGCAGTCCTCAACTTATAACCACTCGTTTAGCGACCGAAGTCACAACGGCAATGAAACCAGTGACTTAGGGCCGTTTTTCACACCGACCACCGTCGCGGCATCCCCGTGGTCACACGATCAAAATTCAAACGCTTGGCAACGGACGCATATTTACGACGGTCGCTGCCTCCCGAAATCATGTGATCCCCTTTTGCAGCCTTCTGACAAGCAAAGTCAGATTCGCTTCACAACCGTAACAACTCAGCCACTGCAGTGATCCGCTGCACAACTGGTGGCAAGAAAGGCCATAAAAGGAGGCAAAAGTCAGTTCACAAATGGTCTCGCTTACCGACAGAAATGTGCGGCTCATTGGTGGTCGTACGTCAAGGACTACCTGTGTTAGTGTTGACCAGTGTGTCTCAACCATGGATGCTTGAAGACTTCAACTCCCAGAATTCCTTGAGTACCAACTGGAAAGCTACTAAAATGTACGGCCCATTTATGGATGTTTCAAAAGAACCAGGGAACTACCCAGAGCCCCTTCAAATATTGTGGCACTGAGGAGAGCTACTTGACACATAAACTATTTTCAGCTATTTTCAGCGATAACATAGGCTGGCAAGTCATTTTAACGAATCCATCGCTGTACAGATGGCCTACGCAAATAAATGTCCCCAGCACCAAACCCTGAAGACTGATGAATAGCATGTAGGGGCTTTTATAACTTAGATTTAGGAGAGATAATTTAACTTCCACCACCCCATCCCCTCTTAATTAAAGGAAGTTGGTGGGTAGTTTAGTTGCTTGACAGCATCCTTCTCAATTAAAACCAAACAATAAACTTCGGAAATGAAGATATTCTTTGCCTAAGCGAGTGGCTGAAATATTATCTTGAGCATTGTCCACACAGATGGGATCAAGACATGGGTTGTTGTTTTTTAAGGAGGAGGCCAACCAGGGCCTCCTTAAAAGGTCCCAGAAATATCCCCCTCCTGAAGTGAAGAATTTTGATCACTTCCTTGAAACCAGCCAATTGTCATGATACTGGAGGCTTTTCACTAACCAGGAGGGACAGGGATCTGATTTAGGAATCTCCAAGCTTGTCAACTTTAAGACTTGTGGACTTCAATTCTGGAATTGAGGAATTCTGGAGAGTTGAAGTCCACAAGACTCAAAGTTGACGAGTTTGGAGAGCCCTGATTTAATTGATAGGTAGTTGCGCTGAGAACCCACTGAGGTATTCGCCACTATTGGAAACTGAGAATCTTGTCCACTTCGTCAGGTCCAACAGGACTGAACGGTTTCTATATAACTGGATAAGACCTTTTTCCCCGGGCACCTCACATGGACCTGCGTAACGCATGGGTGCCAACTGGGAATAAATCTGGGTGATTTTGTCATCAAGAGTTCCACACAATCCTTTCCACGGCCTTGGAGATGGTCACTCAAGCCTTCCTGTACCAGATCAAACCAGGTGATCCCAAACAAGACCATTGCCGACACACTGGGACACAGTAAGGGCAGGAATTCCTCAAGAGCAGGGGTCTTCAAACTTGGCCCTTTGATGACTTGTGGACTTCAACTCCCAGATCTTTTATGACTTATGGACTTCAGCTCCCAGAATTCCTCAGCCAGCATGCCTGGCTGAGGAATTCTGGGAGTTGAAATCCACAAGTCATCAAAGGGCCAAGTTTGAAGACCCTTGCTTGTGGACTTCAACTCCCAGAATTCCTCAGCCAGCGTGCCTGGCTGAGGAATTCTGGGAGTTGAAGTCCACAAGTCATAAAAGAGCCAAGTTTGAAGACCTCAACAGGAATGTTAAATTGTTGTTATAGTTGAGCAAAGAACTTCTGAGATTCATTGATGGCTTTGGTCGGCTGCATATATTTATGGGTGTCCATTTGCAGATAAGCCAACCCCCTTTCGCCCCTCCCAATATATTCTGAAGGCCTTCATTTGTTTTCCTATTTTGTATCAATAAATGTTATTTTCCAGAGCAGATTCCATTTTACAGTAGGTTTTCACAGCTCTCTATCCACGGGTGGCCCATTTTTCACAGCGATTTGGTTCAGCTTATCCGCAAGCACATATGGATACTTTTAAAAGATATTACCATATATAGATTCTGGTATAAGCCAAACCCAATTTGGGGGAAGGGGTGGTGGTGTATTTTAAAGCCTAACATTCTCGGCTTACTCTCTAGTTGAGTTTCACAATCCTGCTAAGCTTTATTAGAGCTAATCCGGTTAGTTATTGTGACTGTGAGCATAGGGCAAAAACTAGCCTGTTGAGCAATTTACGGCCGAAGCGATTTTGCGAAGCAAAAAAAAAAAAAAGGTTGTATCAGGCTTAAAATGTGATGTGTAAACCTGGCTTTTCTCAATTAAATTGTCAGCCAAGGCCTGTTGTGAAACAAGTCTGGAGTAGAAGTGGGTTAGTCCTAAAAAAAACAATTCTCTCCAACCGCTTAGTAAGAACGACTAAGGAAATACTTAAAGAAGCAACGCCACGATCCCATCCAGGACCTGATTTTCAAATGTGAAACCTTTACTGTATGTAGGCAAATTAGTATAAACAAGATCTGGCCCCTCTTTTTTTTTAAACACCCTTCCAACATCAAGGGGAAAACTCACACGATGCTCCTTTGAGTTTCCACGATAGGATGTTTGCTTGATATACCAATAGACCGCTCAAGAGTATTTATCTGGGCATGTCACAACGCTCTTGTGAAGAATGATGGCCTGATATTTGAAATTAAAATTTGCGATTTCTTGCTGCTTGCCGGCTGAGGCAGATGGGAATCCAATCCTACACAAACAGAAGGTTATTTTTTGGGTGTGTGTGTGTGTGTGTGTGTGTGTGCGCGCGCAGTGGGTGATCCTGCTTTCTGTAAAGCACAATGAAGCAGTGTATAAGTACAATTGCTAGTGTGATCTCATCAGTTCACGCACACAGGATATGACTTCTTAGGCTAGTACTGATTGGAGGTGGGTTTGAAGGGCAAGTATACTTGTGAGACGGTTAGATATGAAAGAAGTCTACGCCTGGCTTAACTTTAGAAGGCAACTGGTAGGTTTGGGGGGGTTTTTTTCCTCCTCTTTCTCTCTCTCTCTCTCTCCTCTCTTTTCCTTTTAAATTAAACCCCTGCGACAGCTTGTATCAGCACAACATTTCTCTTGAGGCTTCGGGCTGGCTGTACTTTCCGACATACTCTGGGGAGCGATAGAATGTAATATAGCAAGAGTGTCTGGAACTCTACTGCGTTACAAGTGGCGGCGAGCCTTTTTTTTTCTTCTTCCAAAAACACCTTGAAGGAAGGAAGGAAAGGAGGGGGGGGGGGAATTCAGCCAGCTCATAAAATTAAGAAAGGAGCATGAGCAACTTAAATTGCAACAGCTTCCCGCCTTCCTCTCTTGCAAAGACTTGACTTTGTGCAATGTTAAAAAAAAACAACATAGTGTAGTTTTGGTCAGGTTTAGTGCGAGGCCTGTGAACTTGTATGCTGAGGCTGAAAATTGGGGGCTATAAAACAAGACGTTGCTGTTTTTGCCAAGTGTCAGGGCAGGCAATTGGTTCTTTTGGATCAAGAGATCCCAAAGATCTCTATATAATGCAAACACACATAGCAAGGACTTCTTCCAGTCTTTCCAATGGCTTTTCACACACCAGCTTGGTTCTCATGCTGTGCTCAGCCACAATTTAACCACAGTTTATTGAATGAGTCACAATGCCTTGTTTTACCCATGCAGGAAAAGAAAAAGAAAGAAAGAAAGAGAGAGAGAGAGAGAGAGAGAGAGAGAGAGAGAGAGAGAGAGAGAGAGAGAGAGAGAGAGAGAGAGAGAGAGAGAAAGAAAGAAAGAAAGAAAGAAAGAAAGAAAGAAAGAAAGAAAGAAAGAAAGAAAGAAAGAAAGAAAGAAAGAAAAGGAGAAAGTGAAGGAAGGGAAGAAGAAAGAAAGAAAGAAAGAAAGAAAGAAAGAAAGAAAGAAAGAAAGAAAGAAAGAAAGAAAGAAAGAAAGAAAGAAGGAATCAGAAGATACTCCTCTGTATCTTTTTTCTTTCTTTCCTATTTTTTCTTTTTCTTTCTTCTTTTCTTGCCCTTACAGATTTCTGTTCAATTTATTTTTCTTTCCATTTTCTCACTTTATATTAGTTTATATCTTTTCAAAAAATCTTTAATAAAATTGTATTAAAAAAAAACCAGAACTCTGTGAACTAGAGAACTTCGCTCTCTTGATAAATATCGTATAATTTGCTCAGCCTAATCTTAGACATCAAGCACTCAGCAGGTAAAATTTTATTTGTCAGGCCATCGTGTCCAATGTGATGAAGCACATCTGGTAATGGAACACAATACAGAAGGTCTTGATGGAATGGTTGCAATCACAGTTTTATGCCAGCAAGTAAGTGATAGGAAGGTGTGGACTTATATCAAGATGTAAACAGAACTCAGAACATAGAAACACAAGGTAAGAAGGGAATCCAGAGGCCTTCTAGTCCAACCCCCTGTTTAAGGCAGGAGAACTTACACCATCCCGGTCAAATGGTTGTCCAGTCTATTTTTTAAAACCTCCAATGATGGAGCACCCATAACTCAGGAAAGTAACCTATTCCATTTATTAATTGTTCTCTCTGTCATAAAAATTCTCTTTAATTCCACTGGGAACTCTCTTTAATAAGCTTCCACTCATTGCTTCTTGTCCTACTCTGAGGTGCTATGCACAATGAGTCAAAACCCTCTTCTCTGTGTGATCAGGGGACTGGAGGCTAAAATATAAAGAACGTTTGCTGGAATTGGCTATGTCTAGTTTAATGAAGAGAAGGACTAGGGGTGACATGATAGCAGTCTTCCAATATCTAAGGGGCTGCCACAAAGAAGAGGGAGTCAACTTATTCTCCAAAGCACCCGAAGGCAGGACAAGAAGCAACGGATGGAAACTAATCAAGGAGAGAAGCAATGTAGAATTAACGAGAAATTTCCTGAGAGTTAGAACAATTAACCCAGAGGAACAACGTGCCTCTAGAAGTTGTGAATGCTCCAACACTGTAGGTTTTTAAGAAGAGACTGGACAGCCATTTGTCTGAAATGGTATAGGGTTTCCTGCCTGAGCAGGGGGTTGGACTAGATGACCTCCAAGGTCCCTTTCAACTCTGTTATTCTGTTCTGTTCTGTTCTGTTCTGTTGTGTTCTATTCTGTTCTGTTCTACTCTACTCTACTCTACTCTACTCTACTCTACTCTACTATATTCATTCCATTCCATTCCATATTCTATTCTATTCTATTCTATTCTATTCTATTCTATTCTATTCTATTCTATTCTATTCTATTCTATTCTATTCTATTCTATTCTATTCTATTCTATTCTATTCTATTCTATTCTATTCTATGACTGCCCCTCAAGTACTGGAAGACAATTATTCTAATCTCCCGGGATGCTTCTCTTTGAGAGGCTAGATATATCTAGTTCTCTCAACTCTTCCTCATATAATTTAGCCTCCAGACTCCTTATTATCTTTGTTGCTCTTCTCTGTATACTTTCTAGAATCTCCGCATCTTTTTTGTATGACGGTGACCAGAACGGGACCCGGCATTCCAACTGTGGCCTCACTCGGGCAGTATAAATCTTGAACGTAAACTCAAGATGAAAATCCGTAAATAGTGAACATTTTTATGGGAAAGAGTGTAGGGGACACCTCCTGTCACCGAAATCAAATGTTATTCTTGTCATCTAACTCCATCAGAGTTTTTGACATTAAATCCTTCCAAAAATTGGTCTTCATATTTTAAGATTATGAGAGGGCAAAAAGAGAAAAGGGTTCCTCTTTAGGTGTTCAAAAAAAAGTATTTAGGAGCACAGGGACCAATTTAGAAGATTTACTGCTCAAACCTATACAAAAGAATATATAATCAACTAAGGTTAAGTCCTAAATTGATGCCAGATAAGGGTCAAGGGAATTCAGGAGGAGCTGGATTTAAGACCATTTCTGGCAATGTAACAATTCCAAACTGATGACATGTTTAACTTCACCACCTGTTCTGTACCAGCCTGCTACCGGCCCTGCAGAAAAGGCAGGGACAACCCCTTTTACAAGAAGGCAAGAGGCTGGAATTACGCCTGCCAAATTTATTGCTACAAAAACAAATAGAACAAGACACGAACCAAGAAACAGGAGCTTTTCAAGCGGTTGCCTTCAGCAAACCAGCCCTCCCACGCATTCCCCCTTAAATACAGTTCAGGGCGTGGCTTCTCTCTGCCTCCTTCCGAGGAGCCCCACTGCCTTCCTCTGTTTACTCCTGATTGACTGCCTCCTGCGTCGGGCGTCCTTGAACAGGGCCAGCTGTGGGTCATCTTCATCCACGCTGTCAGGCTCACACAGCTGGGTCCGCGTCGTGACCAGGTGAGAGGGGCCTGGCTGAGGGCTCTCATCAAGCTGTCCAATCCCCTCCTCCTCCTCCTCTGAGTCGTCCGACCCAACTGCCGAACCCACAGGCTGACCCTGAATCACAACACCACCCAGTTGTGCCTTCTCTTTTCCTCCAATGCCTGGGAAATTGCAACCAAAGCTTTCCCAGCCCACAGAAGGAAAAGAGAGATGCTAACTCTCTATGCTGCCTGTGGGCTAGACAATGAGACCACTGTGTACTGCAGTTTATTTTACTCTGACACGAATTTACAAAAAGGGAGAGAAAAGCAGAGCCAAAAATGAGTGATCCCTGCAACTCATTTAACAAACAGACGATTCAACCTTGAAGAAGGAACGTAATGCAAAAGGGGGGGGGAGAAAAAAAAAGATTGCAGCAATTCGCTGGGCAAAAATCGCTAAAACAAAACGAAAACCTGCCTGCCTGTTGGTTTTTTAATTCCAAAACATACATGTTGATTTTTCAAGCCCCGGGTATTGGACACACGAATCTGCCAGGGGAGTTGGAAGAGACAGGACAAAAATAAATGCATTATTTTGGCATGACTAAAATTACGCTTCGGAATTGACACAGAAGCCATTGCTTTCCTTAGGACAATTTGTGTTGGCTTGATGCTTAGGCAAGCTTCTGAATTCTGCTGAATTCATCACAGGACCAGCCTCAAAGCTTGGTTGGATTTACTCGTGAAAGACGTTTTATACCCCACATTCATTGCTGCTTTCCCAAGTCTCTTTCCCAAGTAAATCCAACACAGGAAACAAAGATTTAAAATCTCAAACAAAGTTGAAAGTGCTCTTTGAGAAGACCCAATGGCACTAAGGATTTGCTCATCCTTGGCAACAGTTGTCAAAGAGAGGCTGGACCGCATTGACCTTCTCTTCTTTAAACAAGATCCCTATTGAAACGAAATCAAATCAGACAATCATGGTGAATTAAATACTCTGGGAAAGTAGAGTTCTTCAACAACTAGGTCATTTCCAAGGGGAAACAAAAAACAATAAGCAGCTCTTGAGATAGAAAAAAAGGCTCTTGAGATAGAAAAACAAAAATGAGGCTTAGAAAGGCACATTCATCTTCATTTGTTGAAATGCCCATTTTGTAAACATAAAACATAGAATAACAGTGTTGGAAGGGACCTTGGAGGTCTTCTAGTCCAACCCCCTGCTCAGACAGGAAGCTCTGGCCTGTACCATTTCAGACAAATGGCTGTCCAGTCCCTTCTTAAAAACTTCCAGGGTTGGAGCATTCACAACTTTGGGTTAATTGTTCTGTCAGGAAATTTCTCCTTAGTTCTAGGTTGCTTCTCTCCTTGGTTAGTTTCCATCTGTTGCTTCTTGTCCTGCCTTCGGGTGCTTTGGAGAATAGCTTGACTCCCTCTTCTTTGGGGCAGCCCCTGAGATATTGGAACACCGTTATCATGTCCCCCCTCGTCCTTCTCTTCATTAAACTAAGGTAAAGGTAAAGGTTCCCCCGCACATGCGTGCTAGTTGTTTCCGACTCTAGGGGCCAGTGCTCATCTCCGTTTCAAAGCCGAAGAGCCGGCGCTTGTCCGAGGAAGTCTCCGTGGTCATGTGGCCGGCATGACTAGACGCCAAAGGCGCACGGAACGCTGTTACCTTCCCACCGTAGTGGTCTCTATTTTTCTACTTGCATTCTTACGTGCTTTTGAACTGCTAGGTTGGCAGAAGCTGGGACGAGTAACAGGCGCTCACTCATTAAACTAGACATACCCAATTTCAGCAGCCGTTCCTTATATGTTTTAGCCTCCAGTCCCCTAATCATCTTGGTTGCTCTTCTCTGCAAATCAAGTCTTGTTGCCAGGCAAGGTGGCTTATTCTCCTGGAGGAAGATTGCAACGTTTCCTTAAAGCTTCTCCTTCCTTTCTCCCGCAGGAGTTTCCAGAGAGACCAAAGCAAACGGAACAGACAGAGCTGTCAGTCGAAAAGGTGAGATCTAATGTACTGAAGCAAGTTCTCCCAAGCCCTCGGCTTCCTTTGATTGACAGCTAGTGGGGGAAAAAAGCAAACCACCAGCAGATATGCCTCTAAATCAAAATTGTCCGCTTGAGCAGAAATGATGTTGGTTTTGATCACGAGGTGAATCTGTCAGTGTCTGTTTTCTGCTCTTGCTATTTTCCATGGCGGAGTTCAACTCTGTCTTCCTGACATCCCATTACTGGAAAAGCCTGCTCCAGCTGTACAATAACCCTGCGGGATGCAGACGGGCATTTTATAGGGTGCGTGCTGGGCTGGAAAGCTTCAGCTAGAGCTGAATGTTCATTAAGAGAGGGCTAGATCTCAGCTGCTTTGCTTTGCCTTGGGGATGTAACATGCAGAGCAATCCCCTGCACCTTAAACGTAAAAACACTCTCTAAATGTAAAAAATAGGGACGCGGTGGCTCAGTGGGTTAGGACGCTGAGCTTGTCGATCAGAAGGTCGGCAGTTTGGCGGGTCGAATCCCGAGTGCCGCGTAGCAGAGTGAGCGCCTGTTACTCGTCCCAGCTTCTGCCAACCTAGCAGTTCGAAAGCACGTAAAAATGCAAGTAGAAAAATAGGGACCACTACCGTGGGAAGGCAACAGTGTTCCGTGCACCTTTGGCGTCTAGTCATGCCGGCCACATGACCACGGAGACGTCCTTGGACAAGCGCCGGCTCTTCGGCTTTGAAACGGAGATGAGCATCATTTCCCTAGAGTTGGAAACGACTAGCACGCATGTGAGGGGGAACCTTTACCTTTTTAAATGTAAAAAAAGAAAAAAGAAGGGAGCAGGGTGATCTTCCTCCCTTACAAGAGGGATTTTTAAGCTTGGTTGCTCCTCTGTAAATAAAGGAATTCAATTTCCATATCAGATCCCACATTCTGTCTGAAGAGGTACGGCGCTCAATGCTGCCGGAGCACCTGACTGACCTTATCAAGCTACGGAAGCTTGTTAGAATCAGACAGACTGTCAGGTGCGAAGGATGGGGACCGTATGTTAGGTTGCAGCACAGAAGATTTTGTACACAAAATTCTAGTCAACTGATGGTCAGCACTAAACTGGCACTAGATAAAAGGTCAACAGAATTCGAGGGGAGCTGACGAGGCATTTGTGACAACGTCAGGACTCTAAGCTGATGACACATTTAACTCCGCCGCCCCCCCAACTCTGCCTGCTCTTCTCCTTCATAGATGTAGGAAGCCCCTCAAAGGTCATTAGCCACCTTCCATTTTTTGCTGGGAAAACTAAATTTAGTTAATTTATTTAAAATGTTTATATAGCTGACCGTCTTCCAACCAACTCTGGGCAGCTCCCAATCAGATTGTCCTATAAAATCATACCAAAACTATAAAAACTAAGCCCATTAAAACACTAAAGACAAAACAAAAAAAAATCTGGCGTCCAATCAAACCTCTGATGTGTGACTATGTAGTCTCCTCTCAAAGCTTGGAGAAAACGCCAGGTCTTCAAAGCTTTATTGGAAGGCTAGGAGGGTTGAGGCCTGCCATGCTTCAGAGAGAAGAGTGCACCAGGCTAGAGATTGGGAGTTATTTAATTAATTAATTAATTAATTAAATTTCTATACTGCCCTATTCCCGAAGGACTCAGGGCGGTTTACAGGGCAGCATAAAATACAATATAAAAATAATATAGAATTAAAATACATTAAATTAATTAAGCCCAATTAAAACAACATTTAAAAAGCTAAAACCCCTTCAGTCCAGGCCTGATAGATCGAAAAACCAGGTTTTCAGGTCCCGGCGAAACGAACGCAGATCGGGGGCAGTCCTAAGTTCCACGGGTAAATCATTCCAGAGGGCAGGCGCGCCCACAGAGAACGCTCTTCCCCTAGGAATAACTAGTTCTAGTTCCACCTGAGAAATGAAGCCAACTGGATGACTTTGGCCCAGTCCCTGTCCCACAGCCTGGAGAAGAAAGTGGCAAGAGCCAACCATTTCCCACATTTTGCCAAGAAAAATGCCAGGAATAAACCAAAAAGCCACAGTAGAGGACCAGTTTTGATAAAGGTTAAGGCACCAAGAGACAAGAACGTTGGTGATCCTGGGTACCTAGTTAGGGAGGAATTGGGGGATCTAGATAGGGCGACTGTGAGTTCAAGTCCCACCGTAGACATGAAGCAAGCAGTGGGAACCTGGGGCCAGTCACTCTCTCCCAGTCCTCAGAAGCAGACAATGGCAAATCGCTTTTGAAAAACCTTGTCAAGAAAAGTGCAGAGCTTAGTCCAAGCATTTGCCCCAAGTTGACTTGACTCAAAGGCACGCAAACACACACACACACCCAAAAATGAGGAAGACCACAATTACATTGTCCGTTGCATTCTTCAACTGAAGCCGTGTACAATTTCCAATGAGTTTCCCTCATCACCTTTGGCAGAGCTGACGGATGACGCGCACAGAGACATTCAGTAAGACGACACGGCACCCACACAAAGCACGAAGGGTAATTTTTGCCGAAATGCGAGGAGCCGAAAATGACTTATACACATCTTCGCTTCACAGTTTGTGGAGCACAATTTCACTTAAAGCCTAAAATTATCCATCATTGTGGAGGGGTAGCTTTTCGTTTTTTGTTTTTTGATCAGAAGGCATCCGATATCCAGCCATAAAGCTGATGAAGACTGTTGAGTCAAAGGGAGACATGCAAGTAAACAGAACAAAAACAAAACTCACAATTGCAGAGACACTCAAGATATGGGGGGAGAAAAAGGAAAATTGAGCTCCCCACTCCTGCCATATAAGGAACATAAAAATACTTCAGCAGAACAACAACAACAACAACAAAAAACATCCATAGGAGAAGCGTTTTACTCATTGCAAAACTAATATGCTGGTTAGCCTGTCAAAACTCATATTCATTTCATGGTTGGGTGATTACGAAAAAATCAAACAAACAGAATCATATTTAACTTGAGATGCAAAGCAAAGAATGATTTTTTTCTTCCCCTTCAAATGCAATGCCTCAGTGGGAACAAATGTTGATTGTTGTAGTGCTTAAAACTCCAGTAGAACTTATAAAAATCATCTCTTGTGCTCTTTTTCACCCACGAGGCAGAAAGGAGAGAAAAAAGGGAATTACTTATGGCTTGGTTTGAAATTATTCCAGCAACGCAGCCCTACTATGCCTGTAGTTAAACCCTAACACATCTAAGTCAACAGCAAGAGATAGTTAAACTTAATTTACAATATCTGACTCCAAGGATGATGCATAATATAGAGAGAACACTTCACAAGGTCATAATGTCCCAGATCTAGCAGCTGGATTCACAGAGACGGGAACATAGTTTAATCTGAATAACCACAGCTTATTTTTTTGTGGTTTAGTGCAAGGGTCTCCAAACCTGGCAACTTTAAGACTTGTGGACCAACTAGTAAAATTCCTGAGTCAGCCATCTAGTCAACTAACAGCGTTAAACTGGCTGGTTGAGGAATTCTGGGAGTTGAAGTCCACAAGTCTTAAAGTTGCCAAGTTTGGAGTGCCCTGTTTTTAGTGTGTTGTGTAATCACAATACAAACAGCACTAAAAAAAAATCACAGCACAATATAAACAAGCCTGTGTCAATGTTGCAATCCTTATTTAACAGTGCCATTATCATGTATCACTGTTGAACTTTACACAATGGCCATTGAACAACGTCAAGAACATTCTTCCTTAGCACACAAAGAGGTTTCATTCATCCCATTTCTAACACCACCCATCTCCTCCTCCAGGTGATTCTGGGTTGTTTATCATCAAAAGGACATCATAATACCAAAGCGTGAATACGAAGAAAGTTGAAAACAGAATTTAAAAGGTTAGGATTCAAAATTAGACGTTAGAAAGGTGGAGAGTGCATCTTCAGGATGGGAGCCATCGCCCAGGTTTCATATCACTCTTTCACACACACTCTTTCACACACACACACACACACACACACACACACGTGCGCCAATTGGCAGAGCCAAGTCCAAACACTCTTTTGAAGGCCAGAAGATGGGGCCCACCCTACCTCTAGGGGCAAGGTGTTCCAAAGGGTGGGGTGATGGCAGAGTTGGTTCTCTTCCTGGATCCTCCCATCAAAATTCTTTAATTGAGGGGATCTGCAGTGTGCCCTCCCTGCCTGACAAGGTGGGATGGGACGATGTCTGGTTGAGTTCCCGTCTCTCATAGGGTAGCAACCCTCCATATTCATTCCTTTTAAGGTTCAGATAGGACAAGGCTGAACACGGGTGTAATTGATGCTCCTGTAGGTACCTGGGAGCTGGGCCAAGTAGATAAACACCTATTCTTTGAATTGAATCCAGAAACGGCTAAATGCTAAGGGCAAACAAGGACCTCTATTTTGAACTGTTTGAAGCTCCTAAGCAGTAAAGGTAAAGGTAAAGGTTCCCCCGCACATGCGCGCTAGTGGTTTCCGACTCTAGGGGCTGATGCTCATCTGCGTTTCAAAGCCGAAGAGCCAGCGCTTGTCCGAGGACGTCTCCGTGGTCATGTGGCCGGCATGACTAGACGCCAAAGGTGCACGGAACGCTGTTACCTTCCCACCGTAGTGGTCCCTGTTTTTCTACTTGCATTTTGACGTGCTTTCGAACTGCTAGGTTGGCAGAAGCTGGGACGAGTAACAGGCGCTCACTCTGCTATGCGGCACTCGGGGGATTCGACCCGCCAAACTGCCGACCTTCTGATCGACAAGCTCAGCGTCCTAACCCACTGAGCCACCGCGTCCCTTTCCTAAGCAGTGGTGGGATTCAAATAGGTGAACAGCTGGTTCTCTGTGTGCATGCCGCTTCCGGAAGTCCATTCTGGGCCTGGGCAACAAAAAATTATATACCGGTTCTGCAGAAGTGGTGCGAACTGGCTGAATCCCACCACTGCTCCTAAGTCATCTTCAAAAGCAACCCTACAGAGAACTCATTGCTGTCGTCTAACCACGGCGAGACAAAGCCCAGATTGAGAACCCACACAAATTGTGTTTCCTTCTGTGAACCATAAGCAAACAACACCCATTCTCCCAAGTGGGGGCTTTGTAAAGGCTTTAACAGCAGCTGAATTTATCTAGCTTCAAGAAGCAAGCAAATACATCAGGATTAAGTTGTAAAACCCAACCAAACATCATAAATGCAGACAGGAAGACTCACCAGGAGTTCCAAGCAAACTTGTCAACTTTGGGTTAAACAACAAAGTCTTCACACAAGAGGGTGATTTCAGCAACCATAATCAAGCCGTGCTTGGTCTCTATCTCAAGTGGCCTCTTGGCCCCATCGAAATACAGCTGGTCCTCATCAGGTGACACTGAAATATAATAAATGGGATGTTCATTAGTTAATCATACCTGAATTGGCTTCCCTGGAGATTTTGCTATCCCATTAAACAATGATTTGTAAGGTAGGACACAACAGTAAACCACTGTCATTCTCAGGCAAGGGCAAACAGTTGTCAGCGAACAGCAGATGGGTTATGTGAAAGTTGTTTAGTTGTAGAACCAGTGGTGGGATTCAGCCGGTTCGCACCAGTTCCGCAGAACCAGTACCTAATTTTTTTCTTGCCCAGGCCCAGAATGGACTTCTGGAAGCGACAACCACGCAGAGAACTGGTTGTTCACATATTTGAATCCCACCACTGTGTAGAACTAATATCGTAGTAATGTATTAATCAGTATTCAACTACAGGTAGTCCTTGACTTAGCCCCACAACTAAGCCCCAACATTTCTCTTGCTAAGTAAAATATTTGTGAAGTGAGTTTTGCTCATTTTACAACTTTTCTGTTCTGTCCCAGCCCCCATGAGTCCTTGTTATGCTCACAAGGAGAAACCCCTCTTCCAATCAAGCAGGCAGGAACCGCAAGAAAAACCCAAACCCCTTGTATTATTCACAGACCTGAGTCAATGTCCAAGGCAAACACAGTCCACAGAAACTCAATCCTCAACACGAATGGTTGCCTTTGGCAACCAGCACCTCCCACACCGTCCCTTTAATAATTCAGCCAAGGCGTGGCTTCCTAGTGCCTTCTCCTTTGACTTTGGAGCTGCCCCATTGCGTTCCTCTGTCCTACTCGCTTCTCTTGCCGGCGCTTTTGTGCATCCTGAATATTTCCCAGCTGTGCTTCATCGCTGTCCAATTCAGACTCCCAGCACAGCTGTGTCTCAGCCTGAGCGCGAGTAGAGGGGCCAGGCTCCTTGTCAGACTGTAAGTCTTGGAGCTCCTCAGAGCCTTCCTCTGACTCTGATGTCACTTCAGGCTCCTCCTCCTCCTCCTCAGACTTAGCTGCCGGATCCACAGGCTGGTGAGGAATCCCAACACTTTCTTGCCAAAGTTGTTAAGTGAATCACTGCCGTTGTTACGTTGGTAACACGGTTGTTAAGTGAATCTGGCTTCCCCTCATTGACTTTGCTTGTCGAAAGGTCGCCAAAGGGGATCACAAGACCCCGGGACACTGCAATCGTCATAAATACATGCCAGTTGCTAAGCATCTGATCATGTGACCAGAGGGATGCTACAATGGATGTAAGTGCGAAAACTGGTCATAAGTCACTTTTTTCAGTGCCACTTTAACTTCAGTCACTAAACAAATGATTGTAAGTCAGGGGTGTCAAACTGCCGGCCCACGGGCCGGGTGCGTCATGCCAAAACCGCACCCACCCCAACTCTGGCAATGGGGGAAAAGTCGTGATACGTCGCAACACATCACATGACGTTGTGAGTTTGACACCCCTGTTGTGAGTCAAGGATTACCTGTATTATATTGGCCATACTTTTTTTTAAAAAAATCTGGAAAGAGATTTTAAGCTCTCCGTTTTAGTCCTGGTTCCACGTTCATTCTCCTGCATGCCTCCTTCTGCTCTGCAGTCATAATAATAAACTTATTAATAAACTTGATCCAGGCCAATTAATTTGGAAACTCTTCTCCCTGCAGGGTGACTTTTGCCCTGGGGCAACACAACTGGCTTCAGAAGGGGGGACTGTCACACGCCAAAAAAAGAGCTGTCCATCATTGCAGAAAAGTCAGCTTCTAAGAGGCGGATGTAAAACTCAAAAGCCGGTTCCTCAAATCACTGGAACGGGGAACGACATACATTGGAGCTGTTTCCAAGGCCGAGCTCTGAATTATTCAGTTCTCCTCCTTGCTACCCCCGCCTCTCCACCCACCCACCCCCACCCCCATTTTAATTCACCTGCCTTTCAGTTCCTCATCAAAACCAACAGCAGTTTGCACAAATTTTTAAATTGTCTTGATAACCCTCCGGGAAATGTACCAGCCGCGTGGCAGCAGAATACAAATGGGAAATGGGTTTGCATGAAGCAGCTTCCATAGATCATCCTGACACCTGTTTTGGAGCTTTGGGAAGGATGAGTTGTGGGGCAAGGGAGGTGGGTCAAGGGCTAGGAAAACAAAGTGGCCACCCCATCCAATGGTCAAAGGGGACATGTGCTCCTCTTGATCGTCAAGACTCCTTTGGGCTCTCCATGAATACAGAAGAAGAGATGGATTCTGTCCAAGGAGTCATCTCCAGATTGGAGACATTCTTGGTTGGCATCATATGAATGGCTTGCCAATCTCAGGATTATGTGCTCGGCGGGCCAACAGAGAAGCTTGCCCACCCTTTGAGTAAAAAGATGGGGTGGGGGGCTGCTTATACAGGGGCCAGAAGAGATGGGAAATCTTTACTCAAGGAGGATGAAAGATTGCACAGCTCTTCCTCCTAACACTATGGACAAGGTTACCAGGGTCTTCTTTCACAATGCTCTTTGGGCTTCCCAGCCTGACCTAGTTTAGCCTCTGCTAAAATGTTCCCCCTGCTGCAAGTTCAGGAAAGGTCTCTTTCAGAACCATGTTTTGGACTGCATTTGAATTGGAGACGCTTTTGTTCCCACGGTCCTTTTCTGACAGTCATATAGGAAAGGACACTGGTGTAAATTTCCCCCTTAGAGAAGGCCCTACTAAGGACCGTTTAGTTTTGCAGGGAAAGGTTGAGGACCACAAGCTGGAGGCACAAAATCATTCAGAGACGGCGGGGGCGGAAACATGGCAAGAAGTGCGCTGATGATGGTGTTGCTTAGTTGAGTTATGAAACATCCGCAACAAAACCACCAAGCTCAGAGAGCCACCAAGGACCCCACAGTTCAACCCTGAGCTACAAATGTTCTCTTCTATCCATGGAGAGAAAATTTAGCTGAGCACCATTCATCCTCAGAAACCTCCACTCTACCATGCTATGTCCATCTTCTTCTCTATGGTAACGTTGTCTTCTTCAAGTTGACCTGTTTCTCCTGCTGAGTGTGTCTTCTTCACAGCAGTATGGACAGGGTTGACCGCAGTCTCCTTCCACAATGTTGTTTGGACTTTCCAGCCTGACCTGTGGACCTGGGGTTCCCAAACAAGTCTCCCATCCGCGTACTAGCCAAACTTGACCCTGCTTAGCTTCTAACGTTGTCTTCTTCAAGTTGACCTTTCTCTCCTGCTGAATGTGTCTTCTTCACAGCAGTATGGACAGGGTTGACTGTGGTCTTCTTCCACAATGTTGTTTGGACTTTCCAGCCTGACCTGTGGGCCTGGGGTTCCCAGACATGTCTCCCATCCAAGTACTAGCCAAACTTGACCCTGCTTAGCTTCTCAGCCTAAACAAAGTCAGTGAAGTACTCCCATCTGCTGGGACATCAGTCAGCAAAGACAACGGCTGATTCCATCTGATAAAAAGCAGGCAGACTTAGTAGCAAGGTCAAACACACCTGAAATTCCGATGAGGAGAAGCAAAGTGTGAGCTGCAGGGCCCGGAGAGACTTTTAAAATGTCAAGGTGTAAGGAAGATAAATGAAAGCTCTCAAAATTGAAGGCAAAACACATCAGCAGTTGTCTACAAGTCAATACTTGCTCATGAATAATATATTCATTTTTTTTAGGGTAGGCCTTTTGCAATCACTGCCGTTTTCAATCAACATGTGCATAAAGAATGGATCTAACCAGCAGCTTTTGCAGGCAGAACATGGTGCTGATGAGAGAGAGAGAGAGAGAGAGAGAGAGAGAGAGAGGGAGAGAGAGAGAGAGAGAGAGAGAGAGAGGGAGAGAGAGAGAGAGAGAGAGAGAGAGAGAGAGGGAGAGAGAGAGAGAGAGAGAGAGAGAGAGAGAGAGAGAGAGAGAGAGAGAGAGAGAGAGAGAGAGAGAGAGAGAGAGAGAGAATGCAAGGATCTCTGCATATCCAAGATTGCAGATTTATCCTTTATGCATGTGCACAAAAATGTGGTAGAGCTTGGTTCACAACACTACCCTTAACGTCTTGCAGATTTGGACACAACCAAAAGTCACCAATAGCCAAACAGCTATTTTTTTGCCCCACATTGTGATTGAATTTACCCTTATTCAGGACTCACGCAACCAAGTGGACAAATTTAGAAGGCTAAGCTTGTGCTAAACCACAAACAAATGAATCATGTTAAGACTGAGCAATGAGAGGCATTTCATCTTTAAACTGACCCGGTGAAGTGTTTTGTGCAGTGGTGGGATTCAGCCGGTTCGCACCATGTCGGCAGAACCCGTAGCTAATTTTTTTGTTGCCCGGGCCCAGAATGGACTTCCGGAAGCGGCATCCACACAGAGAACGGGTGGTTCACGTACTGGAATCCCACCACTGGTTTTGTGTGAAGGTGAACAATGACCTGGTCCGCGTACGGTACACTAAACCTATGGTGCCACGTTCACTGAAGCTCCTACAGTGGTAAATATCACACATCATACAGCGGCAGGCCAGAATTACAATCCAAAATTATAGGGTTAGTGCAATAGTGCGGTATATATCGTATTCATTTTCTAACAGGAAAAGAAGCTGAACGGTAGAACGAAGGGTGGAAGGAGGTGGTGACTTTGCCTACGTGAATTTCTCTGAGTGAAGTCTAGACAGCCATCTGCTAAGGATGTTTTCATTTGGAGGCTTCATCTGGGCAGGAGACAGAAATCTATCCAATGTTAGGAGTCTAGTTCTATACAGAACTATAAGTATTTTTTAAAATATGAGATTCATTTCAACAGCTGAATTGAGGGCCACCTCTGTGGTGCCAGCTGTTAAAGCATGTCAACTCTCCACAAGAACGGGCGCTCAAGTTGGTTTAAATAAACCCTCTTTGGACATGGGGATGTATTAGCCTCAAATGAAGACATAGTCAAGGTGGCTATGGAATGGTTCAGATCTAACGGTCAGAAGCATGTGGGAGAAAACTTCTGGTGCCTCTCTGCAATTCTTAGGGGAAGTAGCTGCTATAATGAGCTGCAAATAGGGGTTATGGTTGAGGTCCTACATGCCCTGAAAGAGCTTTTCAGAATTAGTTTTTTAAGTGCTGCATGGTTGTAATACAAACATGGATTTCTAAAAAAATACATTTTTATTAAAAAAGGGGGGGGTTCCTGCCTGAGCAGGAGGTTGGACTAAATAAATAAATAAACCTTTATTGTCAAAGTACAAAATGTGTACATTGAGATTAGCTGAGCCTCCCCCCCCCCCGTGCTCTCTCCCCCCAACACACAGTGACAACAAACCCTCCATCCCACCACACCATGTGAACCCACTACACCACACACCGGTCTCCCAAGTCAATTCTGCATAAGTTCACAGAGATTATGTCCCATTTAAAAGCCTAACAGCCCACGGATGAAAGCTATTTTTCAGCCTGTTGGTACGGCTGGCTATATTCCTGTATCTCCTACCGGATGACCTCCAAGGTCCCTTCCAACTTTATTATTATTATATAACTTTTATTCATTAAACATGAAACTCAGTCAGCTGAGAACACTCAAATTGACTGGCACTAATGGTTGACACGGGTTGCTGCCAGCATCCTAGGTATCAACCAGGTATCTCCTTAAAATGTTTTTTTATTTTATTATTATTATTATTATTATTATTATTATTATTATTATTATTATTATTATTATTATTATTTCCCCAGGGGTAGGCAACCTTGGCTCTTTTATGACTTGTGGACTTCAACTCCACTAGTCATAAAAGAGCTAAGGTTGCTTACCCCTGTTCTACCCACTCACTTCCACCCACTTACTGTCTGGGGAATTCTGGGAGTTGAAGTCCATAAGTCTTAAAAGTTGCCACGTTTGGAGACCCCTGGTCTAGAATCCTTATAGTCAGGGAGCCCAAACTCCATCAACTTAATAGAGTCTGATCCAGATTTTCAAGATGTTTCCACAAATCTGGGAAAAGTTGATTTTAGTTGATTTTAGAGTTAGACCATCCAAGGAAAGTCAACTGACTTTATCCAACCGGTCCATGGGAGGATCAGGTAGCCAGCTCCATCTGAATGAACAAACCAATCATAAAACTTTCCAGCACATACCCAACTTTCCACGTAGGGAATATAAATTACTTCCTTTCATTGCTTTATGCGGATGTATCACTGAACTGTTTTGACTTGCCCAGAACTAATCATCTGTCAAAAAGATATTTTGCAGCCAAGCAGATAGCTTAATTGGATATTTAATTTAACTGTGAAGCTTTGTTCTTTCCTATTTCACATTTTGTTCCTTAATTTCTTAGGGTTTTTTTTTATTTTCCCCCTCTTTCCTGAGCCCATCATTTCTCTCTTTGCTTTTCTGCAAATGATTCACGACTTGGATGAACGATAGCTTGCGTTTCTAACGTCCGCTCTATTCATTTCGGAGCCCATAATTTTCTCCTGCCTTTCTCCAGTATACAAGACACAAATGAGAAATATCCAATTAATTAGCTTCGTTTTCATTAATCAGACTCTCAAATGAACCCTTAGGTGATATGATGGGCCTGTTAAAATAATGTTGGAAGGGCGAGTCTCTTGAGGCCAATCGCTCAGCTGAACGTGCAAGGTGACTAACAATATTTTAGCAAACACCTTGTAAAACGAAAGATATAAACAAGGCACTTAAAAAACATGCTAATAATAAAATTATTAACATTTAAAAGCCCAGCTAAATCTCATAGCTGTTCTTGTAAAAAAACAAAACAACAATAACGTATAGTCAATAAAAAGGCTATAGTGATGAAAAACAGCCAACAGGATCCACAGTCAGAAAAAGCTGTAATAAAAAAAATCTGTGCAGAAAATACCCTGGATGGGGTATCATAGTTTAATATCTTGATTTGGCTTCCCTAGACTGGATCTGTTGGGTTTCTAGGTTTAGTGACTATGGTTTAATGGCAACAGATTTCCTTACATTTCATGGGCAACTGTGGTTGATTATCTTCAGAGGCAAGATCACAGACTGCAGACAATTGAGCAAGGATTGACCGGCTATCTGCTTTTATAGCCATGGTCAATAAGCCCTGAAGCCCAACAGTAGTATAGATCAGTCAGCCTTCCCTAATCTGGCACTATCTAGTCTGAGTCTACTTTTCCAATCTCTAAGGGGCTGCCCCAAAGAAGAGGGAGTCAAGCTATTCTCCAAAGCGCCCAAAGGCAGGACAAGAAGCAACGGATGTAGACTAACCAAGGAGAGAAGCAACCTAGAACTAAGGAGAAACTTCCTGACAGTTAGAACAATTAACCAGTGAAATGGCTTGCCTTCAGGAGTTGTGGATGTTCCCACACTGGAGGTTTTTAAGAAGAGATTGGACAAGCATTTGTCTGAAATGGTATAGGGTTTCCTGCTAGAGCAGGGGGTTGGACTAGAAGATCTCCAAGGTCCCTTCCGACTCCGATATTCTGTTATTCTATTATTCTGGGTCAACCTATTTTCCAAAGCACCAGAAGGCAAGACAAGAAGCAATGGATGGAAACTAATCAAAGAGAGAAGCAGCCTAGAACTAAGGAGAAACTTCCTGACAGTCAGAACAATTAACCAGTGGAACGACTTGCCTTCAGACGCTCTGGGTACTCCATCACTTGAGGTTTTTAAGAAGAGATTGGACAAGCTTTTGTCTGAAATGGTATACGTTTTCCTGCTTCAGCAGGGGGTTGGACTAGAAGACCTCCAAGGCCCCTTCCAACTTGGTTATCATATTATTCTGTTGTAGGTTGAAGCTGCCATACTTAAAGATGAAGCAGGCGTGTAAACAGGGTGGACAAAACTTGCTTGAAAGATCCCTTTGGGGAAGCCATTAAGAAGGAACCACGTTGTTAAGGAAACCAAGGAAAAAATGTCACTTGAAGAAGGCAAAAGAAGTCGGGTCTGAGCGCGTGGGAAACCCCTCCCCAAATCCTACCGCCACAAGAAACTAAACCAACAAGGCAAGAGTTGCAGAGCCAGTTTTGCCAATCAACAAATCAAGGACTTTGAAGGATAATAGGAGTCCTGAAACTTAATCCTTGGTGGATTAAGAGCCTTGGTGGAGCAGTGGGCTAATGCCTCCTTAAGTAACACCAGCTGCCTGCAATTAGTGCAGGTTCGCATCCCACCAGGCTCAAGGTTGACTCAGCCTTCCATCCTTCCGAGGTAGGTAAAATGAGGACCCAGATTGTTGGGGGCAATAAGCTGACTTTGTAATAATGCCGCTTGGGGGTGTGTGAAAGCCCTAATAAGCAGGCATATACATAGAATGAAGGCTACTGCTAAGTTTGTAAAGCTGCCCTGAGTCTTCAGAGAAGGGCGGGATATAAATGGAATAAAAATAAAAATAAATAAAAAAATAATCCATTCTTTGAAGCATCTTTGGATCCAGATTTGGCAGCCCTCTGACTACTGCCTGCCAGCAGTAGGACATGAGTAAGTGTAAGTGTGTGTGTGTGTGTGTGTGTGTGTGTGTGTGCGCGCGCGCGCAGAAATGAGAAAGAGCAAATGTAGATTGTCACCGCTAAGGAGTTGCTATTATTTTAAATGTGAGGGAGTGACCATAAGCCGCACCCAAGACCACGTGTAACATTAGGAGAATTAGACAGACCGTTGTCTGAGATGCTGCTTTGATGGTTCCTGCTTTCGGTATGGGGTGGAGCAGAAGTCTTTCAAGGTCCCTCCCAATCCAATGATTTTAAAATGGCCGCTAATGAGGAATTGTATTTTCATGCTGGTGTTCCAGGCACGGGTTGTTCTCGGAAAGCAAAATTCTCTCATCTCAGCAATGTTGGGCTTCAAACTTACACGTTCAGAGACGCACAGCCATTTGTGAGACAGACACTGTGATGAGTGCGGCAAAGAGGCAAAGTGATTAAGAGTATATCAGTCGTGGGCGGGGATACAATTTTCTGCTTGTTGGCTTCCAGGGAGTTTGAAGTTGTTATTTATGTTCTTTTAAACCGTTCGGCCTGTTTGGGGGCAAACACAGTGTGGTGTGTGTGTGTGTGTGTGTGTGCGCGCGTGTGCGCTGACTCAAACATGATGGGAAACCGCAAAACTGATTTTCAAGCCAGGAGAATTGAGAAGAAATACTGGAGCCACTAAAAAAAAAGAGCTTCAAGGTTGACTAGCTTCGTTATAAATATCCCCATCAACGTTGGAACTTGATTTTTAATTTATTTTATAGCATGTATGTGAGCTCAGCACATTGTCAACTAAGGAAAACACACGGAATGTACACAGGACATTTATATCCCATGGCATATGGCAAATGGGATAAAGAGCATATGAAATTGAATAAATTACATCAAATGGGATGCTTGTGGTTTTATTGTCAACCTTCTCATCAAGCAGCTGCTCCTCTTTGAAGTCACATGACCGCCCACAACATCCCCATTTGCCATCTGATCTGCACGCAAGCCTGGACTTTCCATTGTGTAGCCGATTTGCCTACTCCTATTCTCTGACATTGTATTCTTTGAGCTTGGTTGTTTTCTTGCAGAGGTTTTTATCACCCCAACTACTGTAGGTAACTTCATCAGTGATAGAAGGGAGAGGAGGAGGAGGAGGAGGAGGAGGAGGAGGAGGAGGAGGAGGAGAAGAAGAAGAAGAAGAAGAAGAGGAGGAGGAGGAGGAGGAGGAGGAGGAGGAGAGGAGGAGGAGGAGGAGGAGAAGAAGAAGAAGAAGAAGAAGAGGAAGAGGAGGAGGAGGAGGAGGAGAGGAGGAGGAGGAGGAGGAGAAGAGGAGGAGGAGGAGGAGAAGAGGAGGAGGAGGAGGAGGAGGAGGAGGAGAAGAAGAAGAAGAAGAAGAAGAAGAAGAAGAAGAAGAAGAAGAAGAAGAAGAAGAGGAGGAGGAGGAGGAGGAGGAGGAGGAGGAGGAGAAGAAGAAGAAGAAGAAGAAGAAGAGGAGGAGGAGGAGGAGGAGGAGGAGGAGGAGGGGAGGAGGAGGAGGAGGAGGAGGAGAAGAAGAAGAAGAAGAGGAAGAGGAGGAGGAGGAGGAGGAGAGGAGGAGGAGGAGGAGAAGAGGAGGAGGAGGAGGAGGAGGAGAAGAGGAGGAGGAGGAGGAGGAGGAGGAGGAGGAGGAGAAGAAGAAGAAGAAGAAGAAGAGGAAGAGGAGGAGGAGGAGGAGGAGAGGAGGAGGAGGAGGAGGAGAAGAGGAGGAGGAGGAGGAGGAGGAGGAGAAGAGGAGGAGGAGGAGGAGGAGGAGGAGGAGGAGAAGAAGAAGAAGAAGAAGAAGAAGAAGAGGAGGAGGAGGAGGAGGAGGAGGAGGAGGAGGAGGAGGAGGAGGAGGAGGAGGAGAACCGTGGGGTCCTTGATGCTCTCTGAACTTGGTTGTTTTTCTTTGCAGAGCTTTCATTACCCCAGCTAGGTAACTTCATCAGTGCTAGAAGAGAGTAACCCCACTGATCAATAGCCCCACTGATAATGTTACCTAGTTGGGTAATAAAAGCTCTGCAAGAAAAAACAACCAAGCTCAGTGAGCACCAAGGATCCCTCACTTCAACCCTGACCTACAAATATTCTCTTTTATCATTATGGTATTCTCATTTGGCTAAACAGAGGAAAATCTTACGGGACATGATGGCTTCTAGCCAGATGCCTTAAACCAATAACAGAGTTGGACGGCACCTTGGAGGCCTTCTAGTCTAACCCCCTGCTCAGGCAGGAAAACCTATATCTTTTTCAAACAAATGATTGTCCAATCTCGTCTAAAAATCCTCCAGTTTTGGAACACCCACAACCTCTGGAGCTAAGCCGTTCTACTGGTTAATTGTTCTCACGGTCAGGAAATTTCTCCTTAGTTCCAGGTTGCTCCTCTTCTTCATCAGCTTCCATCTGTTGCTTCTGGTCCTGCCTTCAGGTGCTTTGGAGAAGAGCTTGGCTCCCTCTTCTTTGGGGCAGCCCGAGAGATTGGAAGGCTGCTATCATGTCCCCCCTTGTCCTTCTTTTCTCTAGACTAGACATCCCAATTCCTGAAATTGTTCTTCCTATGTTTTAGCCTCCAGTCCCCTGATCATCAGCCTTGGTGGAGCAGTGGGCTAATGCCTCCCTAAGTAACACCAGCTGCCTGCAATTAGTGCAGGTTCGAGTCCCACCAGGCTCAAGGTTGACTCAGCCTTCCATCCTTCCGAGGTAGGTAAAATGAGGACCCAGATTGTTGGGGGCAATAAGCTGACTTTGTAATAATGCCACTGGGGTGTGTGTGAAAGCCCTAATAAGCAGGCATATACATAGAATGAAGGCTACTGCTAAGCTTGTAAGCCGCCCTGAGTCTTCGGAGAAGGGTGGGATATAAATGGAATTAAAATAAAAATAAAATAAATCTTTGTTGCTCCTCTCTGCACTCTTGCCAGAGTCTCAACATCTTTTTCGTATCAGGGTGACCAAAACTGGATGCAATATTCCAAGTGTGATCTTACCAAGGCATTAGAAAGAGTCACTAGCAAGTGGGACTATGTTCCATATTATAAGCAGATATCAAGCATCACATTTGGCTGGGTGGAGAAACTCACCAACCCCTCAGTTGTAAAAAAAAAAAAAGGAAAACCAAATCTGTTAGATTCTTTGCATTCAGTGGCACTTTATTTTTTTTTTTAAAAAAAATAGCTCAAGCACTTCATTTCAAGCAGTTTCTGGATTATTAAAAGGCAGTTGAGGAAAAGGATTTGTTTATTTTCACCCTTTCACCAAGGTGCCGCAGCCCTCTGACCCACCGCTACAATTCTATATTTATAGCAATCGTCTTTCTTTATTAATATTCATGGCTGTCCATTTTCTTGAAGCGTTTCACAATTCAGCACACCACCAGCACGTGTCGCTTTGCATCTCATCTATATTTTAGCATGAACAAATAGCATCACATCTGAATTTTAAGCCTCGATCCAAACATTAAAAAAAAGAGAAAAAGAAGTGGTGGTTTTGGATGGATGCTCAAACGTTGTTCCGGTTTGTTGGCATGGACTTTATGGATTTCAAAGTTGGTGATAAAGCCAAACTTTTTGTTGTTGTTGTTGTTGGGTGTCTGTTTGTTTCGTTTAAGCCTTCAGAGATGGAGACCTACTTTTAGCAGATGGCAGTTTGAAAATGTATGTTTATCCAAAGAAGGAATCCAGAAGAGATTTTGCCCAGGGAAACCATAAGTGGGGATAGATAATTTAGTTCACAATGCATCTAAGCCAATTTGAGAAGAAATAAAAGGAACAAAGAAAAGATGATGATGATGATGATGATGATGACGACGACAATAAACTAGAATGTTCCAATTTCATCAGCATTGTGAGACTCAATTTCTAATGTCAGCCATTTTGTGAGAATACCCACATTCCAAATAGAAGCGAGCGTAATAAAGCTGCTTTTCCCCATTAGCCAGAGGACGAAAAAAATCATTTTCATGTGGACTTCCTGCTTTAAAAAATATAGTATTTATAATGCCTTGTAAATTGGAGGAGACTCTTGAGAGTCCCTTGGAGTGGAAGGAGATCCAATCAGTCAGTCCTAAAGAAATAGAATAGAATAGAATAGAATAGAATAGAATAGAATAGAATAGAATAGAATAGAATAGAATAGAATAGAATAGAATAGAATAGAATAGAATAGAATAGAATAGAATAGAATAAAGAGGGAATAGAATAGAATAGAATAGAATAGAATAGAATAGAATAGAATAGAATAGAATAGAATAGAATAGAATAGAATAGAATAGAATAGAATAGAATAGATGGAATGGAGAATAGAATAGAATAGAATAGAATAGAATAGAATAGAATAGAATAGAATAGAATAGAATAGAATAGAATAGAATAGAATAGAATAGAATAGAATAGAATAGAATAGAATAGAATAGAATAGAATAGATGGAATGGAGAATAGAATAGAATAGAATAGAATAGAATAGAATAGAATAGAATAGAATAGAATAGAATAGAATAGAATAGAATAGAATAGAATAGAATAGAATAGAATAGAATAGAATAGAATAGAATAGAATAGAATAGAATAGAATTAGAGCGGAGTGGAGTGGAGTGGAAGGGAAGGGAAGGGTTGGAAGAGACTTGGAGGTCATCTAGTCCAACCCCCTGCTCAGGCAGGAAACCCTATACCATTTCAGACAAATGGTTGTCCGGTCTCTTCTTAAAAACTTCCAGTGTTGGAGCAGTCTGGAGGCAAGTTGTTCCACTGCTTAATAGTTCCAACTATCAGGAAATTCCTCCTTGGTTCTAGGTTGCTTCTCTCTTTTGATTAGTTTCCATCTGTTGTTTCTTGTCCTGCCCTCAGGCGCTTTGGAAAAGAGGTTGACCCCCCACCACCACCTCTTCTTTGTGGCAGCCCCTTAGATATTGCAACACTGCTATCATTTCTCCCTCCCTCCAATTTCCCAGGAATCCCCAAATGTCAATACTAATTGATTCCCTAAATGATGTCAGAATTAAGATGCCATTTTAAGCATGGCCAATTTACAGCTGAATGCAAAAATTAGATCACAGTGGTGAGATGGCAATTACGCTTTATCAGAAGCGCGAAGAAAGAAGGTAAAAGATGGGAAGAGCTGATGAAACTCAAAGTGGATAAAATCATTTAACGTGTCCTGGCTTTCTTCATTTCGTACCCATCAATTGATATTGTCATCGATTTCAACTCCCAGGGTCGGGAGCTGCAAAAAAATAAATCTACATTATTCAATCTTGGCACGGATTCAAGTCCCTCCGATGATTATTTAAGAATAAGTCTCACCAAAAATAAAAGCAATCTCAGAAATAGGGTGTATTTGCCTTTTGTGTGTCTTTTTTGTTGTTGTTTTGTTTCAGGCTTGCAAATGTTCCAAACCCGCAGTTTCTTGCACTGCTAAAGACATTAATTTGTTTACAAATAGGATAAATCATAACAA